>NC_056743.1:467618964-467681464 GCF_019279795.1 Protopterus annectens | reverse complement strand
GTTGTACCCACCAGGAAGAAATACAGAATTAACTGAAAAAACAAGCCACCTTGGTGGAATCAAATAAATAGGCTGTATAACAGATGGAAGAAAATCATGGCAAAGATTAGGAGCTGTAGCACCCAGCAGAATAAAAGCACTCATCAAACTTAACAAACAACTCAGAAGACAAATAAAGTCAACCAAAGTAAAATTTGAGGAAAATGTTGCATTCCAAGCCTAAAATAATCATAATGCATTCTTTAGCTATGTTCACAGCCTCAAAGGCAATAGCCATTTGTGTACAGAGCTAATTGTTAGTGGAAGCACCTATACTGAGCCTGAGGATATAGAAAAATACTGGCAGACAAATCCAGCTTTAAATTTACCCCTCTCTGCCCCTCAAAACTCCCCTCAGAACATACCATCAAATATAATTCCCTCTGCTATCACTAGCAAACGGGTCCCTAATGCTCTGTCAAAGGGCTAGAACACTGCATTGATGGACTCAGACAATGTCTCATGATAGCTTATAAGTAGCATGAACCATGAACTATCAGGCCCTCTGAATTGCTATATACATATAACCTATCAACAGACGTTGTGCTTCTTGAATGGAAAACAGCCACATTCATCCCTCTGTACAAAGGTGGGCCATCTACAAATCTTGGAAACTACAGACCAGTAAACTTCAGTAGTCTTATATGCAAAGCCATGGAGAGAATTACCATGGAATGATTAACAATGGCATAGGAAATCTCCAAACACTGGACCCAACCGAATTTCGTTTTGTCAAGGGCAGTTCATGCCTACCCAGCCTGGTGGACTTCTTTGAGAAGGTCACCACTGATCAGGGAAAAATGATTCAAACTGCCTACCCTGTCCTGGCCAAGACATTTGACACAACACCGCACTTGGGCATTGTTGATAAATTCAAGATGTTAGGAATATACCCTTATGTTACCTAGTAGATAGCCATCTGGTTCACAGACAGGACCCGGGAAGTTAGAATTGGGTAGTCCACCTCTACAAAGAGGCTAGTCACAAATTAAGTCCCTCAGGGATCAGTCAGGAACTGCTTCATTTTGGCATTTACTTCTCTAAGTCATGGCCAATGTTAAGAGCATCTGGATGACCAAATTTGCAGACAATTGCAAATTAGGAGCAGTCATAGAATCCTCCACCAATACTAATGCTCTTCAGGACAGGCTGACACAGACAACTTGTGTCACAACGATGGAGTAAAGCTAAATGTCAACACATGCATAATAGTTTTCTTTTGGAAGTCATCTGCCCCTGGTAACTATCATACTGACAACACACCTCTAACAGTCAACCTAGTAGCCAGGGACTTGGGAACACATATAGAAAATAATCTAGCCTTTGACTATCATGTTTCTGCAGTTGTGAGGAAATCTTTCTGTGTTGTGCAAATTATAAACAAAGGTGTTGCATATATGTCCAAAGAGGTCATTGTTCCACTGTATTCAGCCTTCATCATACGTGTCATTCAGTACAATACCCCCTTTGGTATGTGCCTAAACAGGCACATTCAACAATTGGAATGTCCAGAGAGAGACAAGAATGCTGGACATAAGTAACATGTCCTTTGAAGACCACCTCAAAGCCATATCACTGTAGTCTGTCTCCTACAGGCCATTGCGCAAAACAAACTGCAAAAGAAACAACACCAGAATTACCTATTCTAAAGACTTAAAACCTTGCCTGTGCTCTCCATTCATGTGAAGCAAAGTTCCTCCCTAACTCATTTCAAGGGTAACTTGGACAACTGGATGGGGAACAGGAAATTTATCCCTGGTTTGGCACCTATTTCTTTAATGGACCCATGCAGCCTGTAAATGGTTAATCTTCCAAGTCTTTCCTTACACTTATCAAGGGTACCAGAACCTGTCAGAGGTTTGGAATGTGTGGCTTGGCTTTAAAAGACCTTTTTAGTCATCAGTGTATTTCACACCTATGAGCCTTTGTGTGTATGTGTGTGTGTGTGTGTGTGTGTGTGTGTGTGTGTGTGTGTGTGTGTGTGTTTGTTCATCTCTGGGCACTTCTGCCTGCATAGCTGCATATTGTGCACTGAGTACTGATGATTCACAGATGGCCAATACAGAACATAGGTGCTGTTGCTACCTTTTTTAAAATGTTTAAATTGTATTTGCATATGTACTACACCTCAGTTGCATTACGTTGTGAGTGTCATCATTGTTCTGCCATGTGAATAAATCTGTGAGCTTACAGCATTACTAACCATTCCTGCTTAATGATGCAGCTGTGAAGGCAGGATATGGATGGCATTCTTCTATTTCTCTGTGATCAGTGAGTGTGAGTGTGTGTGTGTGTGTGTGTGTGTGTGTGTGTGTGTGTGTGTGTGTGTGTGTGTGTGTGTGTGTGTGTGTGTGTGTGCTTACTTTTTGACTAGCTGAGGGAATGGATTGCTAATACTGTTACTCTAGTGCCATCATTCTTTGTTAGTGACGGCAAAGGAGTGTAATTTCATGTGATACAAAGACATAGTTTATACTGTACTTTTGCATTTGCCTTTTGCAGTAAATCATTCTGCGTCACTCGTTTGCTTATGCAGTTGTCATCATCTGTCTCTCTGCTGTGCACTATCAACTCATTTCTGTCACCTTGTTGTGCTGTAATCTCTAATTACTAGATGGGCTGAAGAGTTTAGCTTCACACTACCTCTGAGTATTATGTCTGAAGCATAGGCATTATACACTGACAAACATGTCAACTTTTGTGGTGGGGTACCATGAACAAGCTACTTAACTTTACATCTGATGCAAAATGTGTAGAAAATATTGTTTACTGTCTCAAAGATCTTTGCATCTTGTTATGTATAAATAATGTATTATTCCAAATATGATTTAATGTGCATTTCAGCAACATCATTGAAACTAGTTATTTAAAAAAGATAGTGGTTAAGCATGTGTAATGATGATTGTTTAATTATTCTCTTTATTAATATGCATGATGATAGAATAAAGCATTATGAGCAGATGTTTTAGATTACTGCAGATTCTACTGCAAATGAAAGCTTGAATTTTACTGGTTTAACATTACACTTTTTGCACCTTTACCTTTTCACAGTGGAAATTTAGCCCTAAAATATATAATGATTTCCAATTTAAAAACACAAAATTCCAAAACAATATTCTTACATAGGGAACAGAACACGATGTGATGAAATGGTATACTATAAATACAGTAAATGCTAGCACATTTCCAACTAAATGACACATGGGATGTGAGTGGGAGAAGGTGGGGAGTCCAGTTTTGTTATAATGGAGACATAATTGCTGATCTTTCTTGTATATAATCCTTTGGATGACTTTATGAATCTTTGATTCTTTTCTAGATTACCACAATGCCATTCAACAGAACAGCATTGCTATGTTGTCTGGACGCTACATTAACTGGCAGACAGCATTACAGCAATATAAGCAGAGTGACAGAAGGTTAATATTTGTCAAGGTCTCTGTACAGAATAATGTGATTGAGGGAAAAAGTTGATGATGATGTGACCTTTAGACTCTGGTAGTACAGTATCGGGGTATAACAGACATCCTTGTTCCTTTTTCTGCTCTCCCTTATCATTTCAGTTCAACACATCTAATCTTTCGCATTAGTATTTTTTTGTTCTTAGTTTAATGCTTAGCTTTTGTCTGCAATGAACCTCATCTAATATATTTCAATCCAATTTGTCAAATTTTTCAAATTCTTCTTTAGACTTTCCTCTGCATCCTTCACTGTTGGTCCTGTCTCTTTACTATCTACAAAGGGGTCCATCCCATTGTCTTTTCCCTCAGTATGTCTTGCTGCAGTATTCCACTGGTTAATTCTATTATTGAAAACAAAAAAACAGCTTTGACACAATCCAGCTGCACCAGTTCCCAGTGTCATTTCTAGCCTCTGCAGGCTTCCTTGCAGCTTTATGTGGTTCTTAGTCACAGGTATTGAAGAAGTTAGGATAGATGAGAATTCCTTTCTTAATTTCTAAGGTGATTAGTTTTTAAAAACTGCAGCATTTTGACAGACAGACCTCTCTGTTTAAAAATAAGGTAGCTTGCTTTAGTGCATGTAGACTTCTAGGCAAGCACCTAATATTTAATTTGAGAATTTTTCAAACATGTTATGTAGTCCCTATTTGGATATCTAGACTGAATTATTTGGAGTTGTATATCCCTCCTGTGAAAAGGATACCTCTCTTGTTATTTTGCGGTCCATGAACACTTGCTTTTAGTTAGTGGTCTGTTGACAATCTCCATCAGGGGTTCTGAACTTATTCATCAGAATATCATAGGTCTAACCATTTGATTCATGCTCCTTACCACCATTTAATATAGTCAGTGCCATGCCTTCATCTTTATTCTATTTATATCTATCTTAAGGCAGGAGGTATCTCTGTGGCTGCTCTTTGCTTGACTATTCCTATTAAACCATGTTTATATCAATAGATACATTCCCTTTAGGGTGAGCCTACCCCACTAAAGTGGTGGAACAGCATAGACTGCTTTACTGTCATACAATTTTAGCATTGCCTCTTTTTCCCAAGCTCTCATTTCTGGACCACTGATGCCTTTGAACCTATCCTTTCTGAGCTCACTGCTAGAGACAGGCCTTAACTGATTAACTTCCAAGACAGTAGGAGTTGTGTTCCATTCTCCCTTCTCCCACTCCCAATTCCCCATCCTCTAGAGACCATCTATTATATTTGCTCTGACCTACATACACTCTCAGTTTCAGAAAGTGAAACTTCATATTGGCAAGATGACATGACTGACATTACAAAACATCAAATAAGACATGACAAAACAAAAATCTGTGTGTTTGCAGGGGGCAAGCACTCCTGCTCCACCCACATCCCCTGCATTTTATTTATATCAACTCCAAGATCGCACTACAGTGGGGAAAAAGGGTAGTTTCCCCAGTACCACTGTACCCCAATTTCTATAAGCTTTGACATTTTGGGAACTCTATGGGTCTCAGCCATATGAAGTTTGACTTTCTGAAACTTTGATCTTCTGAAGTAGACCCCTTAAAAAAAAGATCTCAGTACTACAATAGTACTGGAAGGACAGGAAGTCTTAACTCCCACTTTCAACTTCCTGTCCAAACGCAACACACACACAATCAGTAATATGTTCCTCATTCCACAGCTTACCCTGTTCTTTCTCTTCTTTTTTCCTCTTTACGTCCCTCACTCCTTACTACCAAAAACAAGCATCTTCATAAAATGCTTATACAAACAGTCATCATATCATTATGGATTAAATGTACTTCCACAACTTCCTTACCATCAAACCACCACCCCAACCTACCAGTAATCAGACCAAATCTACATCCCAGCTCACCATTGTCTGGATCACTATTATACGATTACTAAGACTCAGAAACATTTTGGTCTCTGCCTAAAAGCATCAAAGACTTCTTTCAAACAATCCTCCACAATCTTTATACTCCTTCTTAAGAGTAACAATGACCACAACCCAGGCCCCAAAATTTCTTCATCATCAGAACTATTCCATTCTTACACTGGGCTAATCCCTCCTCAATGCACATAACATTAGAAACAAGCTAGACCGCTTTTAATTTCCAGAACAACTCAAACATTCGAGCAGTCAGAGAATCCTGGGTCAAACAAGTATGTCAGTGATGCCAGACCAGGCCAATGATCAGGTTAAGGCTCTCTAATTTTTTACAGAAAATAACTTAAACCCAAAAGTTATTACCCAAGAAAATGACTCCTCAGACTCTGGTCTTACTTGGATTCTCCTAAAATTTCCAACTCACAAAGGCAAACCAATACTGATTGCTAGAGGCTATCTACAATCCCTTACCTACCTAGATAAACCAATATCACTCCTCACCAATATCCTTTATAACTGTCCCAAACTAATAACATAATTAATCTAGATGACCTCAGTCTTAATTATCTTGGCCCTCTTTCATCTGATGTGGGTACTTTCCTAGCAGTCTTAGGTCTGCATTAGTTCAGGAAAGAATAAACAAGACCTAACCTCGGGACCTCCATATACTCCACACTTGACCTGATTATTACAAGCATACCAGACCCCGATGTCAAGATAAACATTCTGCCACCATAACCAAGCAACTGTTGCTCAATCACCTTTACAGTTGTCAACTATCCTATAAAAGTACCACCAATATCAAAAACCTTTCTAAACTAGAGTACCACAAATATAGACAAATTCAGAACATTTCTCACAGCCCACAATTGTAACCATATACTCTCCTTACATAACTCTAATGCAACAGCTGTAAGACTAACCAACTTTCTACTCTAGTTGTAAGACAAATTCTTCTCACTTATATGCAGGCTTTATAAACCCACCAAAACTGAATGGCTATATACTGAACTTGAACACCATTTAACTCTAAGGGATGAAGTATGCCAAAAATGGATACAGACCCCAACAACTGACAACCACACATCCTTGATAGTCTTAGTTAACATTGCTAAGATGTTGATCAAAAGGCGCAAAATCAATCTCCAAGCAAAGAAACAAATTACCCTCATACATTTCACAATCACTTTTGAAAACAGGTTAACCTACATACAAGAAGAAAACCTCCTTATGATACCATGTCTACAAATACCATTCAGTGTGGTACAGCAAAAATTTCTTCAGAAGATTTCCTTAAATAATTTAGCAATCTCCCATCAATAACCTCCCCACATGCATTACCCACACATCCACCATTCTTCACCCTTTTCCAATATAAATCCATATTGCCCAAACTAGCCTCTATTCTACTTGAAAATATTTCCACTGACACCCTCCTGGACCTGACAACATAAACTCCAGGTTCATATACCATTGCAGAAACCATGCATGTCTTCTCTCACCATCATATTTAATCTGTGTCCTACATAAAATATCATGCCACAGATTTGGAAAACTGCTGATTAACCCCCTCCCAAAGCAAATCAGCCCAACATATACCTTCCACTTCCATCCAATATCGATCCTTCCAGTTCTGGGCAGACCTCTTGAAAAAAACAGTCTACACCCAACTCTCCCTCTATATCTAGCAGTACGTGTTGCTTTCCTCCAAACAACATGGAGTCTGTCTGGACAAAGAACTATGACAGCATTTTGGCCCTTAGCTGATGATATCTTGCTAAACTCTTATAGATAGTGGCCTCCTTACAGTTTCCTTTTTTATAGACCTGACAGAGGCATTTGATCTCATTGACCATTATCTTCTCCAAAACAAACTAATTGAAATTGGTATCAGTCCAGATGCTGATCCCTGGTTTAAAAACTTCCTGTCTGACAGACACTTCAGAGTGAAAATAGGATCTTCTCAATCAGAATCTGCACCTAGTACCAAAGGTGCACCACAAGGATCCATTTTAGCCCCTGTCCTCTTCTCCATATCTATTAACAAACTTCATTATGACTATACCAATCTCCCACTTATAGTCTATACTGAGGACATGGTCATTTATGGATCAGGTAACTCACACCATCATTCAGTGCCAACTCCAGTCAAACTTATATGAGCTCCACCAATGGTGCATAAACCATAAACTACTTCACAACCCCACCCAGACCAAAAGTATGCTTTTTGAAACTCCAAAGAAAATTCACCAAGCACCTGACTCTATGTTTGACATACACACCCATGCCATTGAGGCAACCTATACCTTCAAATACCTAGGTCTTTGGCTTGATAAGTTACTAAACTTCAATTTCCATGTAACAAAAGGGAGAGTCAAAATAAAATCCATCCTCTTCTGGGCAAAAATGATGTTCCCTTTCTATCCTAACCAGCCAGCAGCAGCGCTTCCAAAAGCAGTCGACCTTTCTCAACTTGAATATGAGCTCCCAATATTTGCTTCTGCCTCCAAGAACAAAACTGGAACACTTCAGACTATCTCTAACAGCATATGCTGATTCCTTTCAAACTCACCTTTCTGTGAGCATCACTGTATCACCCTAGAAAAAGCCAAACGGCTATCCATAAAACAAAGATCCAACCTACGTTTAGGTATTCTCAACTCTACAAATTATTCCAGCTGCAAAGATTTACTCCTCTTGCAGCTAGATTCCATGGAAAAACCTCCCCATACAACCTGAGGTACTACTCACAAGCTACACAAACTCCCAGTACCCCTACAACCAAACTCTATAGCACTGCACACCTTCTTCTCTCAGACACTTACTCTTTGGCAAGCTCTCCTCATCAGAGTTAAAGAAATCATCCCTTATTCCAAACCCAAAGTGTGACTCAAAAAGCACTTCATCTAAGCCAAAGGCTCCTGCTTCAACACAGAACTTATTGCCTAACAATCACCTTTCAGGGTCTCTTCTCCTCTTTCAAGATTCAGTGAAGACTGATCTACTTCAGAAACTACTGTATATAAATTGTACATTACACTCAGATTAATTAGACATAAAAATGTGCATATTATATATATATATATATATATATATATATATATATATATAGATTTATATAGAGATATATATATAGATTTATATAGATATATATATATATATATATATATATATATATATATATATATATATATATATATATATATATATATACACACACATATACATACATGCACAGGTCTACGCCATAGGATCGAAATTTTGGAATATTGAACATCTGATCATTGAAGACCAGGGAATTAAAATTCCAAAATATCAAACCTACAAAAAAATGTCAAACGTGAAAACTGATTTTGTGTTTTTGCAGGGGATCAAGCCTCACTGCAACCCCCCACACCCACTGCTACTTAAATATACCAACTCCGAGATCATACTACAGTGAAGAGAACAGTAAAGTTCCCATTCTGCACTATATAGTGATCTCCAAGGTTCAATATTGTGATCATCTGGTTTGTGATGATTAGAGGTTCAATGTTATGGAATTTCGATCATATGAAATGGATCTATATATATATATATATATATATATATATATATATATATATATATATAAATGTGTGTGTATGTATATGTATATACACAGTTCTGTTTCTCAGTGTCTATTCAAAGTTCTTTGTCTTTTTTTTCTACTTCCTGCTCACATGCCATCTTTCTACTATTTCTTATCATTCTGAATATAGAGACAAAGTAGTCACGCAGTAGTAGTTCCTGCATGGGCCCCCATACATCCTTAATTAGCCTAGAACTACTGAATTCTTCTTTGCCCATTCATTCAATTTAATTTTATCATCCATATTTGTTACCCTCACCTCATTTGTCAGCTTTTACTTCCTGCCTCCTGTACCTCCTTACTTCATCCAAGAGGCATAGGTGGTTCAACTTGTTCTGAGAGCCAGCCTCATGAACTAGAAAAATACAGTACCATATGCATGTAACCCCATGTCTTCAAGTGAAAAACAACAACACACACCCAAAAAAAAAAAAAAAAAAAAAAAAACACTGCAGGAAATCTATTGGCTTCCTACAGTAATGCAGCCACTCAAACCTTAGCAAATCCATGTAACTCCCTAGCCCTCAGCACACATATACATGCACAAAGTCTTAGGATTACTGTAGGAATCTGAATGGTTTCCTACAGTAAATCAGCCAATCATTCCACATGATATTCACACACTGCCAGCCTTTAACACACACACACACACACACACACACACACACACACACACACACACACACACACACACACACACACACACACACACACACACAAAAAACATTGTTGGATTACTATAGGAAGCTGATTGGGTTCCTACAGTAATTTCACCAGTCCACATTCCCCAACTCTTCATGCAAAGAGTAATAAAAAAATGCAAGCCATTTGATTGCATCCCATAACACTTTGCACATAGGTCAATTGCCCCCTTCACCCCCACTCTTTCTCTGGTACTGCTTCATCCATTGTACTCTGTATACCTGTCCTAATAGCTATACTTTTTTCCCTGAGTTACCATACTTAACTTCTTCATTTTCTATTTTACCTCTTTTTCAAAATTTTGTCCATAGCCCTATGTAGTCTGTCCTTGTTTCCATAATTAGATTACCCCATCATTTAGCTATATTGTCATAATTTATTTTTGCCATTCTCCCTCACTCATTGTAGACCACATAACTGAAATCATATATCTCCTTCCGTCACAATTTGTTATACTTTTTCCCATTCTTAACTGTACAGTGCTATGACTACTTTTGGCTGCTGGCATTCTCACAAACATCTCTGACTTCCTATGGCTTGGACAGGTCCTCTTGCAGAACTATATCATTTTTGGGTACAGTCCTACACATGGTTGGACCTGTTATGATACAAGGCATGTATCATTCCTCAAAATCTCTCTGTTCTGGAGCTATTCAGTAAAAACTGCAAGAAAGACCCAGCCAAGCTAGAGTTTTCAATTTGTCTTACCTTAAACTTCTTGTAGTGGAGGCTCATGAGCTATACACAAATGATCTCTTAAAACATATGAGTATTTCAGTTACATGGTCATGACCTTTTACTTTTTATGTCTTTATGGAGACATATACACTGATAAAGCCAAATGTCACAAGTTATGTCATGTTTTAGCCTTTTTCTAACCTTGTCCATACAGCAAAAGTGGATTGTTTGGCGCACTTTAGAAACATAGAGCTTAAAATCAAGCATGATGAACTTTTGGCGACCCTTTTACCCTTTTATTTGTATTTATTGTAGAACCAATGATTTCTCAGTTTGCTAATTGCAGATTCAAATTCCCAAAAAGTAGAACCACCATGTTCCACATTTCTTTTGTTATCTAATTATCATGCTAGCATTAGTACATTGCATTCCTGTCCATTCCTGATTAGCTTAGGATGATATAGATCACAACTCTCTCTTGATTCCTAAAAAAAAACTTACATTGCACTTCTAATTCCCACTCTGTCCCATGTTTTATGTAATTACAGCAATATCCACCTTTCCTCCTACACTGCTCAATATAGGTGCTTAATTGTTCTTTCCAGACCCATACTATTAGTCAGTGGTTTTTTTTCTTTACTCCTATGCATGCTTGCTTAAACTGTTTTTTCACTTGTTAAGTCTGTAGTGTTATGAGAGAGTGACATCTGTACCAGGGAGAATAGGGCAGTACATGGGTACATATGCTAGCATAGCTAGCTGGAGTTCTGGAAAGAATTTTATGTTATTTGACTATCACACTGATTTGTAGAAATGTTTGAGATAAAAATGTATTTGTAAAATTACTTGTATATAAAAACTGCATCAACAATAGATCCTGCTGGACAGAAAGAATGCTTGCATATATATATTAGATTGTATTGTTGTGATTGATCAAATGTGTATGTTTATCAGAGAACCCTGTGTGACACCCGTGCCCTGGCCCAACAATCATGGAGCCCCAATTCTCACCACTAACACCAGAGAGGGCATCTCATATATGAAGAAAGGATAACAAATACACACAGTAAAGTGCAATTTCCCTTAAGAGCACATGGAGATCATGGTCAGTCCGGGGCTGGTCACTCCCTTGCTCTCCAGGTCCCCAGTAAGACTCCCCACTGGCACAGCTATAGGGTCCAGATATCAGCCTAGCTAGGAAAGCTAAAACCTCCAGCACCCTCTCTGTCCAACCAATGCTTCGTGTCCCTGCCCAAGTAGCTGACACACACACTTTGAGATAAGAGTTTATACAACCACGCAGACACTCCCGGGAAAGGCTGGCACAGGTTCTCCAGCTGTGCCCCTATTACAGAGACTATACGGTAGTACCACCTGCCACCACCCAGTTAATATTTATCAGCTACTCAAAGGCCCTTAAAAGGGTGTCCAATTATTACTGAGCAATATTATTATTCAGTTGGTAGTATAACTAAACAGTCAAGGCTCATTAGATTGACTTGGTACAGTAATCACTACAAATATGCAATGTACTCTAGAGCTTAAATTATCTGTACATAAAACAGCTACAGTTAAAAAGTTTAATAATATTTAATAATAAATAATAAAAACATAAGACAATACTTCTTACTATACAGTGCTAATCAAGAGTTCAGAGATCACAGAGAAATACTTAAAATAGTTCAGTAGTACAGTTCTAACAACACAGAAAAACACTTAGTCCAATCTTTCTATTTCCTAGCTATTTCTAAAAGAAAACACAAGTCTAAGATAACTTACATAAGAAAACAGGCAGAGTGCTGATGAGTTGGATGGTCAAGACAAAAATGTTTAATAATCTCTGGTTCTCTCTGTTTAAATTGAAATTGCAGTTCTGATTCACGTTACATCATTCTTCACACTTTCCTGGGGTTTCCAGGCTATACATTACATCATTCTTCATACTTCCCAGGGTTCCCAGGCTAACAGAAACTGCATTTACATTCTTAACATCTCCTTTTGTTATCTTGCAGCTGGCCAGGAAACAAAGCAATAAAAATACATTTGCATGTTTAAATCTAGGAATTTAACTCTTAGTTAAAACAATAGCAAAAATGTATTCATCTAGACTCTTCAGCACCACTGTCTACATGAAAGGTTCATCACATGCTTTACGTTGGTCAGTAGCGTGCACTGTTGTCACATTTTTCCCAGTTCCACATGTAACACTATTTTTTTACATTTAAGACAACACGCCTGTAGTTTACATTCATATTTACAAATGACAGAATTATCTATAAAATTCTATCTGGCTAGGCTAACAGCCTTCACACCCTGTAAGGGTCGAAAGTCTGAAATTGTGTTATAGCTTCCAGATGCTGCTGCAGATTTTAGCAAAACTCTGTGTGTTTAATGTACCAAAGTCAGATGACCAGAGGTGATGTCATCCTCTAACCAGCATCTTGTTTCTTGGGAACTCTCAAAGCAGCACTTTGGAACACAACAGGATAAATTTCTCACATATCCACACAGACAAAGAGAGACATCATCTGGCTTTTTCTATGATAAAGAACTCAGTGCAAATCATCTTGCCTTGCTTTAGTAAGTAATCAGGGAACAGTAATTCTTTAGTTAATCAGGGACATTTAGTACAAATAGATTAGTATTGTTTTCTGCTTCTGTGAGAAACTATCCAACTGTATTATTGTTTTTATATCTCTGTGGTTGAAACTCTGTAGGTTATTGTATTCAGTATTCCCCTGTTTTCCATTTTGTAATTTATCATTAAATATTTTAATACCTTTCATTGTGGCTGATCCTTTATTTTTACTACTTTTACATTTTGAGAGTAATTCTACTTGTTTTAGTGACACTGTGGCCACTCCTGAAAGCCTTGCTGCTTTGTTCACACCCTACCATTTATATTAGCATTAATTAAACAGTATAATTGAGTACCTTTGTAAGAGCCTAAGGGTAGCTGATTGGTGGCAGAGTGACTACCCCAGAGTCTGGGCAGAAAGGGGCACAGCTAGTAACTCTGTGCTAGCTTTTCCCAGGTATGTGCATGTGTGTGTGATACTCAAATATCCATGTGTGTGTGTGACAGCTACTGGGAATAGAGACACAGAGCTCCAAAGTGGTCAGTGTGGAGTCTTGTATGGGCCTGAAGAGAGAGAAAGAGTCCAGCCCCAGGTTTGGAGTGTGGTCCCTGTTTGCTCTTAAGGTAAATTGTGCTTGGTGCAGTGATCTGCATTTGAAAATACTGTGAGAATCCATCTTTGCTCTTACTGACCATTTCTCACCGGAGTCAGTGGTGAGGATTGAGTCTCCTTGATTGATGGCCCAGAGTAGGAACCTGCTACATATTGGTAGCAGCTTGGTTGGATATTAATTGAACTTCAGTAGCTGGTGGGTAGTTGTCACTGAAGGTGGGATGTACTATCAGTAGCCACAAGGTAAATATACAGAGTTTCATTTTCACAACAGTTTTATTTATTTTTGTTAGATTCGTTTAGTCAAAGAAAGCAGGCAAGGATGTTAGCAGAGGATTATAGCAAGGTGAAAAAGTACCAGTTGGCCGAGATGTGTGAAGCCAAAGCTTGGTGCATGCCAACCTGACTAAAGAGGAAATTATTTCAGCCTTGGTCAGTTGTAGCATGGACCAGCCAAGCAGAAGACAACCAGTCTGGTGATAGTGATGTGCAGTCATCAGTAACAGGACAATTCACCTGTTCCTTAGAGGACTTAAAAATCTATCTGGAGTTAAAGAGACTTGAATTGAAGGTGAAACATTTGGAAGTAGCTAAGAGACTGCGGCATCTGGAGGTCAAACAGAAACCGTGACATTCTGAGGCTGAAGAAAATGAGAAATAGTGCCAACATGAGAGGGAGATACTGACTCTTTAGCAGGGTTGTGGAGGTAATGGGGAAGGGAATAACTGAACCCCAGAAGCAAGAAAGGTCAGTAAATTTCTTCCACAGTTTACAGAGGGTGATAATCTTGATAGTATTATTCTTATATTTGAAAAAGTATGTAAACAGTATAATGTTAACCAAGGGGTCTGGATATGGTTGCTAAAGCTGTAATTGCTGTTTCTAAATTGTCTGATACTGATTGTTTAAACTATATAAAGTAAAACAATGTTTACTTGAATGTTTTTAGTTAACACTTGAAACTTACTGAAAAAAAGTTTTGTGAGCATAGATGCAAAGCAGATGAAAGTGTATGTTGTTATATTGTGGAGTTAAGCACTTATTTTCATAGGTGGGGGAGTGGGTGTCAGGTCACCACTTTTGAAGGGTTAGCAGACCTTTTGGTGAGGGAACAAATCCTTAGCGTTTTGCGTGAGAACATGAGAATCTGGTTGGCAGACCAGGAGTGTAACTCTGCAGATGAGCTGGGGAGAAAAGGGGATCTCTACTTAGCAAGCAGGGCATCACTGCACAAGAAGGGATACCCAGCACTGGACATAGTTATAAGGGAATCCATGGTGGCCAGTTTAAATCACCCCACATAGTACACCAGTAACAGGGGAAGTCACTAGTTCAGGTATACGGCCAGGACTAAGGTTTAGATGTTTTAAATATAACAAGAGGGGCCGTGGTGCATACAAATGTCCACAGGGGCAAAGTGGGGAGCAAAAGATGAATGAGCCAGTAAGTGGAAATAACAACATGTCAATGGTAAGTTGTCTGGAGACAACAGGGGTACCAGATTATCACCAAAGTTTGTAACCTATCTTAGTTAATGGAAGACAGGCCACTGCTAAGAAAGACACAGCCTCAGATGTAACCATTGTGAAGCCTGCAATGGTTAAAGAGGAGCAGTACTTGCTTGGACAGGCCACACCAGTCAGAGCTTTAGGAAGGACCCCATTTCAAATACCTTTGGCCAGTGATCACCTTGACTGGGAGGGTGGAAAAGGAAGCAAGCAGGTAGATGTGTTTGAGGATATCCCTGCAGATGTCTTGATAAGGAATGATTTTTATAATGCAGTACCTTGTGTGCATGCAGTTACATGCAGTCAGGCTTGGAGACAGGCATGTGGGTCAGGTAGCCTGTGGGAGACCCAGATAGATCCCACATCTGGAGCTGGGGCTGGTGAGGAGCCTATTTCAGGGAGGGAGCTACCCTGTAGCAGTGAGCCTGAAAGTGAGCCACAGATGCTGGAAGGTACTGATGTTCCCATGGAGAGGGTGACTGCAAGGCCACAGGTGAGGGGTAGTGCCTAGGCTGACAGTATGACACAGCTGTCAGATGAGACTGGCCTTCCATTGGAAAGGAAGCTAGGAAAGGTCACACTGTAGAACTGAGACAGGCTCAGTGTTCAGACCCTACATTACAAGACTTGAGGGAGGTAGCTAAGGAGGCACCTGATTCTCAAGGAAAAGGAGACATTGTATACTGGATCAAAGGATCACTGTATAGAGAGTAAACCCCTGAAGTAGGGCTAGCGGGTGAGATAATACAGCAGTTGGTAGTACCCAGAGCCTACCATCTGGCACTTCTAGGCATAGCCCATGACATTCCTTTTGCAATTCATATGGGCATAAAGCACACCAAGAGAAATTTTATGCAGAATGTTTATTGGCCTGGAATTTCAAGGGATGCAACAGGATACTTCTGGACCTGTGAGCAGTTCCAAGAATAGGGAAGGCATGAGACAAGGTGAAAGCTCCTTTGATGCCTTTGCCAGTGATGGAGGAGCCATTTCAGAGGGTAGCAATGGATATTGTGGGGCCTCTGCATACCCCAAGTTCCACACGGAAGACGTAATATACTGGGGGTAGTAGATTATGCTACTAGATACCCTGACCAGTGGCTCTGTCCTTCATTGAGGCAGAGAAGGTGACAAATGCTTTGTTAGAAATTTTCAGCAATGAAGTTTCCTGAGAGAAATCTGACTGACAGAGGTGCCAATTTCATGTCAGACCTGTTGGCCTGTCTTTGGGAGCGATGTGGGGTGAAGCACCTAAAAACCAACCCTACCAAGCCCAGACTAATGGTGTTGTGGAGATGTTAAACTCTACACTAAAGACCATGCTATGGAAATTTGCAGACCACTTAAAAAAAGAGTAGGACAAATATTTGCCCCATTGGAATCCAAAGGTTTTTCACCATTTGAGTTGCTGTGTGTGCATAGGATGAGTATGCCTTTAGATTTGTTTCATTATGAGTGGGAGGGTGAGTGTGAATCCCACAAGAAATCTGTAGTACCATATGTCCTAAACTTCAGGACAAGGCTTAGGGAGCACATGGGCTTTGCCCAGAAGAACCTGGCAGAAACCCACCAGCAGAAAAAAGTCTGGTATGCTAGTAATGCTTGAGTTCAAGAGTATGATGTGGGATAGCAGAGGTTATTGTGCTCATTCCTGTCAGACGCAATAAGCTGGAGACAGTTTGGGAGGGACCCTTTTAAGGGGTAAGGAAGGTCAGTGATGTAAATTACATGGAAAACCTGCTTGGCAGGAGGTGGGGGCAGAAATTGTACCATGTTACCGTGATGAAGCCTTACCATGATAGAGAAAACCTGGTGCTGAGTATTTGCAGTAGATGGCAGGAGGAGTCTGAGGGGAATCTCGTGATAGACCTGGTGAGGCAAAACAGGCCAGATAAAGTATTGTGGACCCCAGCCTGTGAGCAGGCATTCCAAAAGCTTAAATGGGCTTTTGGAGGACCCCCCTGTCTTAGCCAGTCCAGATTACAGTAAAGAATCTGTTGTGCAGGTGGATGATTCAAATCATAGGGTAGCGGCTCTATTCAGCCAGGCTTTCTCAGTGGGAGAGCACTACCCATTTGTATATCTCAGCTATAGACTCCAACCCTGGGAGGAAGGTTATGCAGCTGTGGAAAAAGAATGTCTAGCCATAGTATGGGCACTGCAAAAACTTTATCTCTATCTGTATGGAAGGAAATTCACTGTAGTTCAAGACCACAATTCCTTAACATGGTTACATCATGCCACCGAGAAAAATGCCAAGTTATTAAGGTGGAGCCTAGGGTTGCAGTACTGTAGCTGGGGGCAGTAATGCCAATGCAGATAGGCTCTTAAGACAAGGTATAGGGTAATGTGTTCCCAAACAGGCCCATTTCTCTCAAGCAAGGTTTTTCCAGGGTAACTTGAAAAATTAGATTCAGTTTTCAAAGGTGGAGAGATGTGATGTTATGAGGTTGTGTCACCTGTGCCAGGGAAAGTAGGACAGTACATGTGTATATATGCCAGCATAGCTAGCTGGAGTTTTGTAAAGAATTGTGTTATTTTACAATCACACCAATTTGCATAAATGTTTGAGTTAAAAAATATATTGTTAAAGTTACTTGTGTAAAAAATGCATCAACAGTATGTCTTGCTGGACAGAAAGAATGTATGCATATATATTAGGTTGTATTGTTGTAACTAATCACATGTGTGTGTTTATCAGAGAACCCTGGAAGGGTGGAAAGTTTGAAATTGGGTCGTAGCTTTCAGATGCTGCCACAGATCTTAGCAAAGCTCTGTGTGTTTATTGTACCAGTGTCAGGTGACCAGAGGCAATGTCATCCTCTAACCAACATATGGTTTCATTGGAACTTTTGCAGCAGCACTTTGGAACCTGACAGGAAAAATTTCTTACAGGATATATATCTCACATGTCCACACAGACAAAGACAGACATCATCTGGCTTTTGCTGTGATAAAACAATCAGCACACATCGGCTTGCATTGCTTTAGTGAGCAGTCATAGACATTTAATGAGAATAGTTTAGTATTGTTTTCTGCATCTGTGAGGAAACTATCCAACTGTATTATTTTTATATATCTGTGGTTGCAACTCTGAGGTTTGTTGTATTCAGTCCTCTCCTATTTTCTGTTTTATAATTTATCATTAAATATTTTAATTCCTTTCATTGTTACTGGTCCTTTGGAGAATATCTTTAACATCTTGAGAGTATTTATGCTTGTTTTAGTGACACTGTGGCCTATCCTGAAAGTCTTGCTGCTTTGGTCACACCCTACCGTTTGTATTAGTATCAATTTTAATTTGTATAATTGGGTACCTTTTGTAAGAGCCTTAGGGTAGCTGATTGGTGGCAGAGTGATTACCTCAGAGTCTGGTCTGAAAGGAACATAGCTAGTAAATCTGTGCCAGTTTTTTCAAGAGCTTCAAAGTGGTCAATGCAGAGGTTTGTGTGGGCCTGGAGAGAGAAACAGAGTCCAGCCCTAGGTCTGAAGCATGATCCCTGTGTGGTCTTAAGGGAAATTGTGCTTGTTGCAGGCAGCTGCATCTGAAAATACTGTGTGAATCCATATTTGCTCTTAGAGACTGTCCTTCACTAGAGTCATTGGAGACGACTGTGTCTCCTTGACTGATGGCCCAGGGTAGGGACCTGTCACAAAATCTTTAAGTGCCCATTCTTTTGTTCACCTTCTTTTATTTAGACACTTTTGACTTAGCAGTAAGCATGTGACTGCAGTAACATGCTTTTTCATGTCATCGTTCTAGTTCAAAGTTGCTCTAAGTTCATGGCAAATCTCAAGTCCCTAAGGTAACGGTTACATTTCAGTATAAATTTTTGACTACTAAATCTAATTTTGAGAAATATTCACCTATATCTTTTGGGAACTGAAAACATTTTGTTTAACTAACATGAATTCTACATTGTATTTTAAAGTCTATGGCAGCACTTGAAGAATTGGATGCACATTTTCTGGTCAATGAAGAATACACTTTGAAACAGTCCAGAAGTAATAAGCATGAGGTCTTGACAGGGTACAGTACATTTTAATTACAAAACTGACTCATTTCTACGTTGAAAAAGCTATTGAATTTCTCTTAAAAGATTGGTGTTCATAAAATAAAAAAAACAAAACAACTGTGGATGATCATTTTGTAGAATAATTCAAGCCACAAAGAAGCAATTCATCACATATTCCTGAAAATGTTTTACCTTTCTACAAATACACATCTTTGATCACTGACTTCCATACATAGGTAACAAAGTATATGAAGGAAAGAAGAGAGTATTTCATCAGTGATGTTACATGTGCACATATCACAGTGTGTTTCTTTTAAAAGTGATGTGTTTGCCAGTAATAACTGCATATAGATCTTTAGTGTTCAGAAATGCTGAAGTGAAGTATGATCTAAAAAAACATTTATTATTCACTTGTCAGACTGTACACTTTCAAGCTTTATACACATTCTGACATTTCAAACACAGAAACACTTTCTCCATGTAAAACTAAATGATAAAATAAGCAGATAAACTTTTATTGTGCTATACTGACTAGGACATGGACTCCTGTCTTCACATTGTAATGTGTTCATTTGCTCTTGCACGATAGTTGTATAACATTATATCATAGACAATGTCAAATGAGATCCATTGTCTGGTTTCAGACTATTGTTTTATCATCAGTTCATGCATGGTCATGCAAAACTTTTTATTACAGAAGAGCAGCCCCCCAAAATGAACAGTTTTAGTACCCTTATATTGCTTTGTTTTGGTCTTTAATCACAGTTTCTCTTCTTAATATTCTGTACAGTCTCCAAGAATGTCTTCTCTACTAATCAGATTACAAAGCTCAAAATCATGCTATTGTAGAAAATTCTGCTTAGTCTAGCTAGTGACCATCCTTGCAGGTTTTAGGAACGCAATATAATTACCTTCTTTGTCAGCCTCTTCTGATAGTCAGTATTGCACATTCCTGGAGATGAGTTTGGATCATGTTGAGACAAAATAAGAAAATAATATGAGATAACAGAAATCATAATTAGTGACTGGCTCTAGACTTCCTCATTATGTAGCTGTATATGTTTCTCTATTTGTCACAGGTGCTCAGCATGCTCAGAGAAGACTAGCTGTCTTATATAAGGTAAACAAGATTGCTAGAATGGGACAGAAATTAAATAAGTTATTTGATTCCAAAAAGTTAAATGGACAAGATCTGAAGGAGTGTTAGAGCTGTTGTGCTTAATGGTCTGCATTTCTAGACAGTGGGTAATTTCTCCAATATCACAAAAAGGTAGATAATTTACTTTTTTGCTAATCCATGCATTTGCATTTTCTCAGAGTAACAGTCACCTTAAAGGTGACTGCATTAAGTAGCAGTGGGTGTAATGGAACAGATATATATTTGGATTAGAAGGGACTGAACTTTCTCATAAAACATTAACTTGAGGCAGATACTTAGTTACAATCTTTTAAATGGACATCTATGTATTTCAAGCTGAAACTTTATTTTGGGGATCTTAAAGAAAAAAGTAGTAGAACTACAAAGCAAAGTCATTTAACTCATACCTTTAGAGGGGTCTACTTCGAATAACCTAAGCGCCACATCACCGACACCCGGAAGACCGAGACGGAACGACCGAACAGGTAGGTTACCGAAAATGCGATATCCCAACAGCTGAGAGACTGACAACGGCAGCGTGTGAGCACGATCCGGTAAGTGTGCGAAAGTGAAAGATTTAGGATTGGGGAGCGGACAGGTAAGTGTACGATAGTGAGGGATTTTAGGTTAGGGTGTGGGAAAGGTGAGTGTGCGGTAGTGTCGGACTCAGGGTTCCGGTAAGGTAAGTGTGTGATAGTGACGTAGTGTAGTGTAGGGAAGGGTTAAGTGTGTTAGGGTTAGTATACGGGTGGAGTGAGTGTGCGATAGTGACGGGCTTAATGTTTTAGGGTGGGTTAAGTGAGTTAGGGTTAGGGTGCAGGTAGGGTAAGTGTGCGATAGTGACGGTGTTGAGGTTTAGGGGTGGGTTAAGTGAGTTAGGGTTAGGGTGCAGGTAGGGTAAGTGTGCGATAGTGACGGTGTTGAGGTTTTGGGGTGGGTTAAGTGAGTTAGGGTTAGGGTGCAGGTTGGGTAAGTGTGCGGTAGTGTCAGACGTTAAGGTTAGGGTTTAGGTTAAGGTTAGTGGATATGTTATTGTGTGCAATGTGTAGTTGACGTTTTTTGTGTCGGTGTAGTGGTGTTCGGTTTTTTGAGTTGTTGGTGTTTGTCGGTGTTGTGTGTTTTCAGTTGTTTGGGGTCGGTAACTTGTGTGTCGGTGATTCGGAAGTTCGGTGATAGAAAGTAGACCCCTTTAGAGATATCTCCTTTTAACCAGCAAATTAATTTGTTAAAAAAAAACATACATAAGAGCTTGAAGGTAGAATGCATGGTAGTCAAAGTAGAATCTTACACTCAGTAGTCTGGGAGTGTTTGTTTCCTTAATTTTGTTGTACTCTGCTATTTCCCAAATATGGTAGATAGATAAGCAAAAGACCTGTAGTGCATGCATAAAAATAAGCAGCTTGCTCTTTAAGATTTTTAAAGCGATACATTGGGATTCAGAAAAAAAGTTACTTTACTGGTGTCTGCACTAGAGCAATATATGCTAGTAGCAGAACCACAGCCCTGACAAACCTCTGCCAGACAACTGCATTATACTGCACACCCTTTTAAGAATCCTTAAGCGGATATTCCTGGTGATATCTGTGTATGAAATACAGCAATATTTTGAAATCTGTAGTGATTTACCTGGGAGCCCTTCCCCCATCAGTGCATTCAGTAGATATCACCAGGTATTGCTTCAAAATGTAGAACAAATAAGTTGTCTCGTTTCAACAGACATTGCAGTTTCTGTTAAATGATGCACATCAGTGGATACTCCGTTTATGCAACACGTCATGGTACTGCCATAACATAGTGCAGATGTGCATGGAAATAAGGACAATGTTAGGATGTGAATAATGGCATGAATAGCGTGTAACAGCAGCACAGTACCTGCAGGTCATAATATTAGATTTGTTTTTCCAATGTCTCTACCAGGGTCATTAACCCATTCATACATGTGCTCTGCTCTTTGTAGGTATTCGTGCAAGTACCTGATGTAGAACAAGCCTCCTAATGCAGCTTTTGTCAGCTACCCAATGACATAGAAAGTATGATTCTTTATTATTTGCTCAGAATATGTTGAAGAGCATAGTGGCCATGCTAAGATCGTCAAAGTTGTGTGTTAAAAACAGTTGCAGCCATTAGTTGGCTCATAATGCTGTGACAGTTTGCTACAGAAAAAGTCTGATTGCAGGGGGCTGAGTAGCTTAAGTTCTGTCAGATGTACAATTCCTGTAAATTAAGTTCTTTGAGACTGGTACTTGCATATTATTTTAGTGCTTTGTGCATCTGGTGTAGGTGTATGTTCATAGAATCCTAGAAAATAAAAGGCAATTAGGCAAGCAGACCATTAACACCTTGTTAGGTTTTACTCCCATTTCAATGAGAGTCAGGCCAGTAATACCAGAGGTGAATTTTTGAATGTCTATCAAATGTTTTTGTTCCCCTTTGTAGGAAGATACTGAATCAGACTACTTAATTTACAGAGGTTTATTCCAGTGAAAAAAAAAATATCCCTCTCCCTTATTTTACTTGTTTGAGTAGATTAAGGTCTCTGGTCCAAGTATTTGTATGTCTGTTTGAGTTAGGAAAGTATAAGAGGTGTTGTAAAACCGGATCCCTTATGTTCTGAAAAGCAAGGCACATAGTACATCTAAGGAGTCTGGAGGATACAGAATATAGGGATAGCGCTTCTTGTCTCGCCTAGTAGTTCAGGTTTTTAAATTCCTTGATCCATTTGCATTATGTGTCTAGTGAGAGACATCCCAAAGGGCCTTTGTATTCTATGATTGGTTTAATCAGTGTGGAATACAGAGTATAAGGATTTTCTTTGATCTTGAAGATATACCTTTTTAGAATGAGTTGTACAAGGTTAAAATACTTTTTTTTTAACTACAGTTGTGACATGATGGTCATATGAGCAAACTATCCATCCATGATCCAAGATATCTCATTACATACTCATTATGAAGTGGAGTGATGTCCATAATATAAACTGAAAGAAAGGTATATGTACCAAATGTAACAATATCGCACTTTCTGGCATTTAATTCGAGTCCATTTTTAGCAAGCCAGTTATGAGCAAATGTTAGTTCATATTGGAGTGACTGTGATTGCTGAAGGGGGTCTTGAAGATGACACACAGTTGACAATCATCCACAAATTACATTAACCTGAGATCATTATTTGTGATTTGGTGAAGTAGACACCAAATAACAGATCTCCCAAAACAAGTCCATGGGGAACTCTACTAGTCACATTTGTGCTCTGGGAAGAAGCATCAGCCACCAACACTGAATGGATTCTGTCCCTCAACCAATTTGTAATAGATACTACTGCATAGGAGTTAATTTGGAGTGTATTTAGTGTTTTTATATTGGCTTGAGTTATAGCATCAACTGCCTTGGCAAGGTCAAGGTATATTGATTGTATGAACAGTGCTCTCACTTAATACTGCCTGTCTCACCCTCTCAAAGAAGTTTACCAAATTCACCAATGTGAGTTTAACTCTGAATAGTTGGGAAACAAGAATCATGTCAAGGGTAGAATAACCACATTTAATCCAAGTCTTAGTATAAAAGACCCTCCATAAGATAAAACAATAATACACAGTATTGCCTCCAAAAATGCAACCGCAGTCAAGTGCTTTCATCCTTCCTGGACCTTCAGAACTGTGTTACAGGAAACAAACACCCCTTTTAAAACACATAATGACCAATCAAAGTGGTAAAACAATAAAATATACAAATTATTTAAAAGAACAGTCATAAATATTTAAAAAACTAATTGTTTTTTCATTATTTTTTTGCTCTGTATTTCAGTTCTGGCTTAAGTGATATAAAATCATTCAACCCTGGTACTACAGTTGAATTATAATGCATCTGCCACTACATCTCAGCCCTTTCCTCTCCCCCCTCAATATCCTTACCTACCACTTCTAGGATACCAAAGTAAAATCTATGGTTAGGGTTCATTTTTATATGTCAGTACAATGCATTGTTTTCATCCTGTCTTCTAACATCATAAAAATGCTCGTAAATCCTCTTTTTCAACATCCTCTCAGTTTTCCCTTTGTAATAATCAAAACAGTCCTGACAGATGGCAACATAAACCATACATCTCATAACATCAGATCCTGCTACCAACTTGATGTCGAACCCTGCCCCTTTGATATTGACTACAGGGGAAGTTAAAATGAACCTGCAGTATTCACAGGCCCCACACCTGGTACCCTTAAGGTTGGTGGCTGGTTTAGAAATAAGGTGTTCTGATAGGTATTGCAAATTAGTATTTGTCCTATACTCAAATTTTGGTTCAAGTCCTACCACATCTAAAACTTCCCAGCTACCTTTAAACAATAGCCAGTTTCTTTTAATAATAGCCTTAATTTTCTCACTAATTTCACCATAGGTAACCACCACTGAGAAAGAAAAATCATCTTTTTTCTCCAGAGACTTCTTGACATATCCACCTAGTTTGCAGCTTAAAAGTGGTTTGTATCTGGAACCCCAGTCACTGGTAACTTGATAATAAATAGGTAACACAAACTCATAGGGGTATCCCCTTTCCACAAACAAACTAACCATAGTTCCCATTTCCGCCTTTACGGTTTCTAACCTGGAACACATTCTCGCAATCCAGACCATCTGGCCCTTTACAATGTTTCTTTTAACATGTATTGGATGGCTACTCATGAAATCCAGGTAAACATTTGAAAACGTAGGTTTTCTATATATTCTGGACTCAAAAAAAGAATTTTCTGTGGTCTTAATGATTAGTACATCTAAATAATTAATCTTCTCAGTACTAAAATTGCCAGTGAATTTAAAGAATTCACAGGCATTGTTGACAAAATTTATAAAATCCTCATGTTGGTCTTTAACCTTCCAAAGAATAAAAATATCGTCCAGAAATCTTAAATAGCTAATCCAAAAATCAACAAAGGGACTATTCTATATATACAGTTTTTCCCAACCAAACATGACAAGATTTGCAAACAGTGGGACACAACTAGTGCACATTGCCACACCATTGGTTTGTCTGTAGAACTCACCCCCAAAAAAGAAGAAATTATTTTTCAATACTATCTCCATTAACATCATGATGAAATTCACCATGGTGTTCCCTAAAGAGGTCCTTTCCAACAAAACTTCATGAAAAAGCTCCAACCCAAGGCCATGAGGGATAGAGGTGAATAAGTCCACCACATCAACAGTGAAAACATTTATATTTTTATCAAAATGTTCATTTTTAATATATCTTAAGAAATCCCAGGAATCATTTAAAATATAGTCAAGAGGGGTAAGAGACTTCCTTACCACTCATTCAATAAATATACCCAAGGCATAAGTGGAGCTATTCTGACTAGTTACAAAAAGTCAATAAGGTTGGTCAGCTATATTTTTATGTGTTTTCGGAATACCGAAAGCAATAGGGATAGTAGGACTATTGTTAGTTAAAAATTCAAAAACTTCCTCACTTATGGCACCCTGAACCAATGAGTCCTCTAGTGCCATTTGAATTTTCCTGTGGGCAATGTTAACTTCATTCCTGGAAACATGTTCATATTTCCCTTCCTTTTGTAACACTGTAAACATGTTTTCATTGTATTCCTCAGTTTTTACTATAGCCATTTCACCCCCCTTATCCGGTTTCATAAACCTAAGCCCCTCATCCCTCCGTAGCTCCATCAATAATTGATTTTCTTCCCTGGTTAGATTATATTGCCTAGTTCTATGTTTTTCATGTAGTTCATATATCTCCTGTGAACATATTTTCTCAAAATTTGCTATCAAAGGATGGAGGGGGGGGGGGGGTTTATACAACTTTTTTTTTTCCATAGTCAGTTCATTTCTGTGTTCCCTAAATTGTCCTTAAACGTAAATTTCAAATTCATTTTTCTGGTGAACAATTTAAACTCTGTCAGGGTAGTACTAATATTGTCCTTTTTTGTAGGCACAAATTTTACACCCTTCATTAATAGAGTAAAAACATTTTTATCAATAGTGATACCAGCATAGTTAAATATATTAAATCCCTGATAAGAAAGGAGTAACCCCCCCCCCAAAAGAACTGATGATATCACAAGTACAGGTAGAACCTTCTAGACCTATTTGTAGCTATTCTTCCTCCTTTGATATTGATTTCTGTATGGATTCCCTCTGCCACCTTAACTCTGTAGTTATTCCTCTTGTTCTGCAACCTCTCTGACCTTCTTATGGGTGGATACTCATTATCATAATCCATCTCTCTCTCACTATCTCTTTGGTGTGCACCTTGCCTTTCCTGTAAATTAATGTTCCTTGGTTCAGTACTAAACTTCTTATTCATTTCCAAATAAGATTTTGGAAAAGGATAAGCCACCTTGTCACGGTATTCATTCTCATCCCTTAATAACTAACTTTTCTTTTCTCTCAATATTAACCTCCACTTCCTCCTCAACTTTATCAAACAAAGTGTTATACTTTAAAACAAAAGAATCAAAATGTAAATCATTTAAGGTTGCATCATTACATTTTTCAATTTTAACCAAAAGTTCTTTTACTTTATTGTTATTGATTCTAATGATAAGTTCCACGAGTTCAATTCCGTGACGATCGAACATTTCAATAAGTTTGTCACATTCTTTTTGTCCTTTTTTCAAACCATTAGGAAACTTGTAAACACACAAGCACCCTGGTACCCTGTGATTTGCTACACACTCAGATAGGTACGCATTATCACGTTGCAAATTACGTACCTTTAACAGCATTTGTTCTAAATCACATAGTCTGTTGTCCATAGTTTCCTCTCTGGTCACTGAAACTTTTTTAAATAATCCAAAATCATCCTTTAACCAGTTTTTGAATCTGTTGTTAGGTTGAGTTGTAATTTGTTTGGTATGTTTTTGACCACAAGGGATAGATTCCATAGACGCTGTTAACCCAGACGCTGGGAGGCCTCTCGCACTTTTAACAGTAACTCCTGAGGACGTTTCACCCATCTCACATCCATGACACAACTCCATTGCATCACCACAAGGGATACTCAGATTTTGTAGTTTTTCTACTGCCTCTTGTAGCTGGGTTACTTTGTTAGTTAAAGCAAGAACCAGTTGAAATATATTGTTCTTGGCCAAATTAGCTTCCTGCCCATTCGAAAAGAAAGCCTTTGATATGTCCTCCTCGAACACATTAAATAACCGTGAATCTTCCATGTCCACAGTAAGGGTAGATCAGTGACCAATATAAATGAAGTGTGAATCCAACGATGTTGTAGGAACTAACTAACAATCCCATAGCTTGGTTTCCAGTCTCCGGTAACACAACTAATAAAAAACGGAAACAGAGTGTAAGAAAAACCAGGAACCAAACAGACACTCTGAATAGCTGGGAGCCAAGAATCACGTCAAGAGTAGAATAACCAAATTCCTGGTTCCTGTTTTTTTTTACACATTGTTTCTGGTTGTTTTTTGTTAATGTGAGTTTAACTGACAAGCCAAATTGTTGGAAGTCAGGTTTGATAAAATTTTTCATAACAGCATTAATTAGATCCATAATGATATGTTCCATGACTTTGCATACAAGACTCATCAGACTAATGTGTCTGTAACTTCTGGAGTGAATGGTGGGGTCACTCTTGTGAAGTGGCATCACTACAGCTGTGCGCTATATCTGGGGGAAAAATCCAGTTGCTAAGCTCAACCATTTAATTATTTGCTGAAATACTTGAAACCGGGATAGGGTAGGGATTAAGTTACTAATTATAGCTGAAAACAGGTAAATAGTGTCTGTGGTATTATGAACAAGGATAGGAATTTGTACATTGTGTGATACTTCCAGGTGATGCTATGCACTAGTTTAACTGGCAGACTGACGTGGTTGATATGTACTGTAGTATGTGGAAGAAATAGATCCTTGGTTCAAACCAAGCACCCCCTGTACAATGCTCTGTTGATAACCATCTCATATGAAGTGTTCTATTTTGTTTCCTTGTAACTGACATAAGCTGCCCTATATACTGTGCTGTCCTGCAAGGGGCAGTTACAGCTGTTCCATGGACATTACTATATTTAGGCCTTTGAGCACTATGAGTTTTTCTGCTGATAGGACAGTCACATATTAGCTGCACTCTCTTCCCTTGTGGAGAAGGTCTTCTAGCCTTTAGTAGATCTTGTTGCTTACAGTAGACCTTGCAATACAAATTATTTCATGGTGTGACAGTATCAGTGGTATTCCCACATATCTTTCTGAAGCCTCTCCTATGACAGGCTGTCACTGAACAGAAAAGTGTCTGTTTTTGTAGGTGGGGAATGGAAAGGGTCATAAAACACCTCTGAGTAACTCTGCTGGAGTGGTAAAGCTCCACAGGGAGTTGTAACAAACAGAATTGTGTTGTCTCTTTTAGGGAATACTGTGGGAGAGGATGATCATAACCCTTCCACTGCATTTATGGACTTCATCTTACATCTGTACGTGGGTGCTGTATATTTGGACTGGGTTTCAGGGGGGACCACACACACACCCACATAGGCATACTTATGTGGCTAATAATAGGAAATTGTACTGATAATGTAAGTGATGTCCTAAGGTCAGCTTCACCCTACTGTTGGAATATGCACAGAGTAAACACAGACTAATGGCAGGGGTCATATAATAGTTGAATATGCTGTGGTGATGAACATATTGTAGTAGAGATTCACAGTGTATGGTAATGTCATGGCAGTTTTCATACAGTACCAGACAACTGCACTGTTGGATATATAGAACTTCTACAGTTAAGGGGAGAGACACCATATATTTAATAAGACTTGTACTCATCCACAAGTTAGATAGTTGCAATGCATGTGCTACTGTGATGCGTACACACACAATGCATGGCCTACTTCACATAACCCCGTGTTTCTACATGGTTTCCTTACTAGAGTAATGCAGGCTCCTGCTGTGTATCAAATCAGAATCTTGACTTGTCACATCCTGATTGCTACTCCAACACTGGCAAACATACGGGTGACTTCTGCTTCATCGTGAGTGATATGCCGCACAGGCCATATGAACACTGGGCATAATTCTGTGTTGCTAAGGTATGGTTATTCTTTGCATGACTGCCTGTCAGCTGGCAGATAGATTTGATATTTCAGCTAATCATGTCTGATGCTGAGGGACATCAGAAGGTGATATTCTCCCACACATAATATTATCATGTTGCTGTCCATCAGTGAGCATGAGCAGTGGATGATCCAGAACATTAGATCAGACTGGGTCTTTTATGACAGAACTTTTCCAATGAAGAGTTTGGAGTCATTGGCCAGCAAGAAGTATACAAACAGGTTCAGCAAAGGGTTTTTGACATGAATGAACATGGTACAGAAATACACCTTGTCTACAACAGAAGCAGGAGGCCATGGGAGGTGGTCAACTGGCAAATTCTTCATTTGCATACATAGATGCACCTCTGTCTTGGGGAGTGGACCTTTCAGTTATCCTTGGTGGAGTACTGCACTTAGGAACAGAACTACATGGAGAAACCTCACATATTTGTTGGTGAAATCCCAGCTAAGTTGGTAGTAACATGTGGGACTATCTGTACTACCCACCTG
Organism: Protopterus annectens; assembly: GCF_019279795.1. Classification (NCBI taxonomy): domain Eukaryota; kingdom Metazoa; phylum Chordata; order Ceratodontiformes; family Protopteridae; genus Protopterus; species Protopterus annectens. The sequence goes on along the minus strand of NC_056743.1, from coordinate 467,651,692 downwards.
ACTCAAGTCAAAAAACTGACAAGCATAGCTCCATTGTTGATACAACTGCACCAGAAATACAGCTGTACAATCAGGCTGCTCATGGTATGCTACCTTTAGACATTAAATTAAGGTTTAACTACAATGGTCTGTGGGTGTTGGCAAAGGGAACATTCATATACTTGAGTATACTTATGTTTTTTCACAGGTGCTGCAGTATCATGTTCACTTACTGTTGCTATGGGCATGCCTGACATTTGGATTCCTGCCAGAGCTCAAAGATGATGACAGCCAAACCCTGTCATCATTTGGGAATCATGGTGTTTGTGGCAAATATCGGTAATGTGATAGCCATATCTCCTCAAACTTCAAAAGACACAGCTCCAGTGCTTGTTCAATCCAGCCATCAGTCAGTCCTGGGATATCATAGTAGGAAAAGAATGTTGCAATGCATCGACACAGGGTGGGCCCCATTCTTCAACATTAGCGTTATCTTCCATTGCTGCCAGCTCCACTGAGCATAAGAAGGGTGGCATGGATTTCATACTTGTGGCTGGCAATGCTATGAGCATTGTTCCCATTCCTAACTGGAGTGTGTACCAGTGCAGCCATTGCAGAGCTGTTTTGGGTGGCATGTTGTCTCTGAGATGACCTGTCCCATTTATGCAACATAATATAAAGCTATTGTATGGAGTCTATATGCTAGAGATGTCCTTGTGTGGTCAGCCATCATGCCCAACACCTTTCTCTCTCAGCCAATACATATCATCTTTGGTGGGAAGTCTGGCAATGTGGGATGAGGCCTTAGTTTAGGTGTTATAGTGCCACGACCTCCACAAATCCATCTAACGTTGAGGGCACTGCAGGGTACCATGGCCAAAGACACAGATGGAGAGACCATATTCAGACCTCTCATACCACATCAACTTTCAAATACCCCTATAGTAGTTCAACCACTGTGCTTGCTGTGGATTGTGATTGTGTTCTTCCCAAAAGCTGATTGCTCTGCGGATGGGGGCATACATACACACACAGCTCTTGTGTGTGCCCAAGACTGGTCCCTCCATCTCCAGCACAGTACTGCATATTCTTCTGGAGGTTTTACATGCACATCCTTACATGCCCATCAGCACCACCCACTTCTGAACAATCAGAATATAATAGAGGCACCAGCACCTCCATGAATGGTGCTTCTGACTCAGCACACTCATTCATCCACAGACACCTGTTCCCAAACAGAGTTACCCCCCCCCACACCCACACACACGAACTGCCTGCTTTTGAGACCTGTCACCTCACCTTTGTGCATACAGTGACAACTCTGCCCTTTATTCAGCACCCTGCTGCCAGAGTAGCCTGCATTAGATGCACAGTGTGGCCAGACTATACATGCTGTAGCACGGTCTGGTTGTATTATTGCATAAATCAATGATGTTCATCATATTGATCACTGCTGCAGTAGGCTTAGCAATAGGGGGTTATATCCTGCCAAGTATATAAGGGTCAGTCAGCTTCCAAAGCTTCAGAGTACCTTGCACATGCCTAAACTGTTGAATGGCTAAAGGTTAGCAGACTAAAAGACATGTTTGGTCTCAAAACACTTAACAGCTTTCCTGCCGCTGAAGAGTACACTCCTCTGAAGCTTTCGCGGATCTACAGTCAGCTTGTACTTTCCTTTGCTGGGTAGATAAGTTCCCTTTAGGTTAAAATACCTCAATTTTCTTAAAATAATTGATGTTTTGTTACTTTTTTTTCTTCAGGAAAGTCATTTTAAAGTAAGGAGTGTTGTATTTTAATGGACTGTCTCGAGACTGAAACCTACTTTTAAACAGAGCACTTTTTTCTGTCAGTTTAAAAGTATTGTAAACTAACTGAAAAAATATTTTCTGTGGAGAAATTGTGTTTATTGTTTTTCTTGGAAGGGCTGGCATAGTGAATGAAATCACTTTTTACTGTTTTTTTTTTCTTATACAAAAAAAACAAAGAAAACCTTTTGTGGACTGATAATTTTACCAACATTTGCTGCTTGTCTTCCCTGAGAAGAGGCACAATCTTTGGCATGCTTATTGAACAGATTAAATGTCCTATGTTCAGTCCTTCTACCAGCCACAAAAAGAAAACACAGCCTTTGCCACCATAGTATGCTAGCGATTTGCTTCAGCTGCAGACGAGTGATTCTGCTGGGGCCATTTGTTGCATCTTAGACTATTCATCTTTTATCCTAAATTCCTCTAGTGTAGCACCTACAGCTACTATGGACCTGGGGTTAGTCGTGGCCTCTGTGGATGTTGGAGTCCCATAAGTGGGCAAAGGGAGCCAGTCTTGTGGGACCTGTGAGAAGGAATAGTGAAAGTTTCCATTTTGTGCAAGAATGCTGTGCCCATCCCTGGGGAAGCAGCTGCTATCATTAGTAACACAGTGTGCCCAATTTTTCCTGTCCAAAACAAACAGAAAACTAAACATGTATCTAATCCTCCTCAAATTTCATGAGACAGGAGTAGTTTACTGGGTTTGGCTGAGGGTACTGAACCTTCTACTAAAGCAGTTTCCGATGAAAACAAAGGATTCTTCTTTTCCTGACTCTGAATCTGAGCAGGAAGATGCATGGACAGATTCAGGGTTGTTTCTTCGGATTTCTAATTCAGACTTAGAGAAGAGCTCAGTTTCTTATTTTCTCTGTTCTTTCTGTTCTCTTTATTTTTCACTGAGGCTATTGCTAGAATGTACCACTATTTGAGTGGGATGACACTCAGGTTTCTGAGTCCCTCAGAAAATACTATGATTTTTGTAGAAGGATTTGCCAGAACCTGCACCCATTCATCCTGTTCTGTCAGCTTTAGAGGATGTGTGTTACTCTTTGCAGTTTTCTCAGTTAGCCACTTGCCTCTAAAAAGGCAGAGAGCGTACATAATGAATGTCATACATCACATAAAACTGCATAGAAAAATCTGAATGGCCAAACTACACAATGTGTCTTGGAAGGCATAGCATGTTAGACACAGATAAATGACTATGGCCATTGGCTAAAAGGACAACCTCTGACATATACAAAGCTACTGAAGTGGTGGCTGCCCCATATGATTTTTGTGGTCTTCCTGCCTTAACCCCCGAATATTGTTGTCAGCAGCTGTGGAGGTCATGTCTCATTGTGCAAAATGTGCAGGTTTTTGAATCATGCTTCCATGTTGTCTGCTTTCCTTTCCACTCACCTTTTTTCCCAGTTTCATTGTGTTGCTTATTTCCCCGTCATTATACAGGGACTTATATAAAATGCCGGCTCTTCTAGTTTGCAGCCTTGTGAGAGTGTATGCTTTTGCACTCTCTATAGTGAGAACATGTTGAGCTAATTTGCCTACAGAAGTGTGCAAAATGTTTCCGAATCCCAAGGATAGTTTGGCCATTCAGATTTGTCTATGCAGTTTTATGTCATGTAAGACATTCATTAAATGTAAAACCTTAAAACAAAACAAAATTCACAGCAGCTTCCAAATAAAACTTGTAATTCACAAAATGAAGCAGCTTTTCAGGCAAAACAATAAAGCCCTGAGCAGGGCAAGCTTAGAAAATTGTGAAAAAAAACCCCACAGATGGCTCAGCACCTGTGTTTCTGTGGAATAAAGTGAACTGAAGTGTGCTGAGTCGTCCGTGTTTTTTTTTCACAATTTTCTAAGCTTGCCCTGCTCGGGGCTTTATTGTTTTGCCTGAAAAGCTGCTTCATTTTGTGGATTACAAATGTAAAACCTTAACTACTTAGCCATAATGTTTGCTTTGGGACTTATCAATCAAAAAAATGATACTTGACACTCTTCATTGCTTCATTTCGTGCTCCATAATGTGGATCTATATCATTAAATGAAAACAGTAGTGATTATAGTAGTGAAAAAAAAACACCACAAAGGATTATCTTATCTTATATTTTGTTCTATTTTTCTGTTCCATCAAGTATGCTAAATTACCTTAAACACTTGTTTTAGTTTGACAAACTAACTGTATCTGAAGTTTAATGTTCTGTAACTGAATTTTGAATGCTCTTTGTGTTTATCAGTTCTATGTGGAGCTTTTCTCCCCGGGCCTCTACTGTAAATGGACATATATCCAGTTACACTAGCCCAGTCAACAAATGTAAAATAAAAATAAATAAATAATATAACATCTGATACAAAACTTGTATCAGGTCTGTATTCACTAAGCAGAACAAAACCATTTAGTGCAGAAGATATGAATATAAACAAACATTAAAGAAATAAGCAAAAAATCCTGAAGGTAACCTCGGAAAGTGATTTCCATTTGCAGCATATTGTAATTAAACACTCTAAAGCTACATGACAATTTACTCTGAAGTGTATCCTGCAATCTGCAGAACTACTCACATCAAAATTAATTCCAAGGGTAAAATTTCAGGCTGAGATAAAATATTACCTTAGTACTTAAGAGATATTATTACTGAATGTCTAATAAACAATCTGCTAAAACACTGCAACCAGAGTACTTCACTTCTCTTAAGACAGTGTGAAAACTCTGAGATACCTGGGAGAGCTGTTGTATCCACTGTTACAACTACATGAGAAAAGTGGCAACTGAAAACAAATGTGGAGGACAGGGAGCACCACTACCACCTAATGTGAAGGATGATGTGTTGACCTCAGGGAGAACCACTGCCACCTAATATGAAGGATGATGTGTCGACCTCAGGGAACACCACTGCCACCTAATGTGAAGGATGATGTGTCGACCTCAGGGAACACCACTGCCACCTAATATGAAGGATGTTGTGTCGACCTCTGGGAGCACAACTGCCACCTAATATGAAGGATAATGTGTCGACCTCAGGGAGCACCACTGCCACCTAATGTAAGGGATGATGTGTCAACCTCATAGAGTACAACTGCCACCTAATGTGAATGATGATGTGTTGACCTCAGGGAGTACCACTGCCACCTAATGTGAAGGGTGATGTGCCGAGCTCAGGGACCACCACTGCCACCTAATGTGAAGGACGATGTGTGGACCTTGTCTTCACAAGGGCTGAAAGTGCACACAAGTCTGTTTCGACAGTTAATCCATAAAATACAAATTTGGTTCCAAGACCATAATGGAATTACATACTGCTGTCTTGCTTATGAACTTCAAACTTCCACAGCCAAATTGAACTGTACACTATTCACTTACATAGCTTCACCACAGTCTTCCTGTCTCTGTGAATCAATGTCTCCCAGCACCGTTTTATCCATGATAACTGCGTGTCCCACAAAGTATTATTACACACAAACACACACACACACACACACACACACACACACACACACACACACACACACACACACACACACACACACACACATATATATATCAAGGAAGTTCTTATAGTCATTACATTCCAGTGATCTTTTATCTTTGTTTTTAATATTAGAAGGGGCTGTTGTGACTAAAGGATCAGCACGTGCCCCTGTTCTTTGTAGTCTTGATAAACAAAAATCTCTCCTTTTTTACCATGAGAACATACAATTTAGATAAACATGAGACAGAGAGGGGGAGAAAGAGACAATACATTATTGCATTTAGCTTGTCATTCTCCTAATGGTTTCCTTGAGCCTGGTATTTCCCCTGGTTTCACAATACTGTTGCGTAGAATGAATAACAATGGACATTAAAGTATTAACTGAAATCTAGAGTCTCCATTTTTCTTCAAAAAACATCACAGAGAATCAAGACAGAGAGTTGCATGTTGAAATACCTCAGTAAGGCACACATAAGGATACCAGAAAAGGTACTATGAATAATTTCATACTAAAACACATCAATGTCTGGCAGTTTAACACAATGGATTAAAGCTATGTGCCACTAATGATCTTTATCCTTGTATTGCTGGATTTGTTTTATTTAGTCAATGTCTGCCAGATTTATGACCTCAAATGATTCATTCAGCCAGGCATTGTCCCAGTTCGCCACATGAAATGGGCATTAACCAAGACAGGCAGGCCCATTAACATAAAAATATAAATAAGTAAAGCAACAACAAAAAAAGTAGATAGGGCAGTATAGTTAAAGAGACATCATAAGATTATATGCCATGCTATAGAATTAAAAAGTAAACCACACATCTCTCTTTTTTAATCAAATGCATATTGCAAGTTCTGCAAATTCTTGAAGTTCAGTGTTAAAGTTTGATACTGTAAAAAAAATCCCAATCCCTGCACCACATGCTTCAGAGACCTCAACCTCATTACTACAATCAACACAACATGCTGGAGGGACAGGTTCCACACCCAGAGACTGCCCATGCTCTGGAATAGACTTCCCATACATGTCAAGCAGACCATCTTGCTGTCCCGCTTCAAGAGAAATCTTGATGAGTTAATGGGTAATAGAAAGTTCACCACGGGGATCATGCCAGTGGCTCTACTTGATAGAGGCACTGGGAAATAACGTCGGGCAGCATGATGCCAGGGCACTTCTATGGGCTAGGCTTGTAAAGGCTCCAAGTCCGTTAGCCTAGTATATACCTATGAAAAACTATGAATCCATTACAAAATGTTAGGATTGTCCTTTGACTCCCCTTAGTATTCTCCCCAAAAAAATAAATAAATATTTAGTTTACTAGTTAACCAAAAAATAGCATTTGTAAGAAGAAATAAAATAACCACCAACAAACTAACCTTTAATAACACAGACAGGATAGTGAGCAACTATCCTTTGATAAAATAAATACCCTGAAGCCTTAGTTTGCTGAACACGCAAACTGATTGGCTTGTCCCAGTCCCCACTGAGAGGCATACCCACACCACCCGTTGGCCTTAGTATGACCATGTAAACATTCGAAATGTCAAGACCCTGTAGAGTAAGTCCCAAAACAAAGAGGCAGAATGGCCAAAAATGGCCAAAAAAGGATTTACATTTACCAGATCCGAGATGGACATTCCCAGAATATTCACCCTTATCTGAAGTATCACAATCTTGGAATTGATATATATATATATATATATATATATATATATATATATATATATATGCACACACACACACACGCACACACATTTATACAAATTCTGTGGGTGTGGGGCCTTGTCACCCCTACAACAAAGAAGTTTAAAAGAGAAGAGTGATGTTCAAGATTTGTTCTTCTCCTGGATTCTTGACCTTTTTTTTTTTTTCAGTTTGTCGGCACTTGGCATTTCAGGTGCCAACATTTCAGTAGGGAGCCACAACTAACCAACTGCAGTATCCTTGACAGCTCATTCTACAAGCATGAGTCTTTTATACTAACTGAGGAGAAGAAAGATGGAATGCAAAGGGGTGAAGGCTGCACTATGAGCACCCAGTGTAGAAGAATGAGGGGGGGGGGTGGATGAGTTCTTAAGCTGACTAACCAGGTATGACAGGAAATCACTCCCACTTCTGGAATTAAATAAGAAACACACCATTTATTGGGTATGTTACTATACCCTCTTTCCAGTAATTTCAGCAGGGACAAGTCAATTTGCACCACAAATTGCATGTATCCCTTGACTCCACATAGTTTTTCCACAAAGCCAATACACACTTCAGTGCCATTGCAACCAGTTTATTAGGCAACCAAACATAACATTTATAAGAAAAACTGCAATCACCAGCAGCAAACCATCCTTTGAAAACACAGATCATTGACACAGAAAACAACTAACCTTTGATAAATAAACACCCTGAAACTGCTGTACGGCGAATAGACCCTGACTGAGCAGCATGACTCATCTTCCACTTCGGTCAATCTGTTATAATTCACACCAAGTTGCAAACCTTCACTGGTCCTTTACCATTAGCATGATCAGCCAGCCAAGTGCACTGTCCCTGACAGCTGATCACACAAAACATAAAACTTTTTTACTGGCCCAAAAAAGGAAAGGGGGGCATGTAATGGGGGACACTGCATTGCAAGTCATCACCATGCTGCTACACAGAGCAGCCTCTTCCCCACCAAAATGGCCATATGGACTCACCAAATGTTCAACTTACAAGTGTCCCAATTTTGAGTAGCACAAACTATTACACTGACACAATAAATGCTGTATCAGTCCCCTAGTACTCCTGCTGCTATGTCTGCCTTTTAGTCATTCTGACCTTACTATAAGATTCTTCTTCTTCTCTTCCCCCTTTTAAGCTGTTTATCAACTCTCAATCAATGGAAGCAGGATGGGAATTATATACTCAGGCATATATCACAGAAATGAACCTCACTGATTACAGACCAAACAAAATCCTCATCAGCAAAGTACCAACGCAACGGGGGAAAAGCCAGAAATCTGGTGCAGCCTTTTACACTGTATGATTTCTAAATTTGCTGAGGCTCACAGCCCATGGTAGCCAAAGACAAACCTTTGTCATCCCACTAACAATGGTGTACCTATACTGGGGAAGAACTTAATTTAAAACAAGGGTTAAACTGAAAGCTCTGCCAAAGTACCTATAGTGGGAAAAACTTAATTTAAAATACAGATGTTAAGTTGGAAGTTCTGCTAAAGTTAAGTAACTTGACAAACTATTACTTTGTGCATACCTACTGATTACAGAATATAATGGTTAGATTGAAATAATATGATGTGCCTGTTTTTTTTTTTAAATATATGATGCTCCTTAGTTTATATATATATATATATATATATATATATATATATATATATATATATATATATATATATATGTATATATATATATATATATATATATACACTTCTAAATTTCGAAGTTTTAAAATTTCAAATGTATTATGGTCGAGACCGTAAGATCAAAGTTTTTGCAGGGAGCAAGCCCCCTGTACACGCCCCATACCCTACTAAATAAATATACCAACCCAGATACCTCACTACAGCAAAGAAAATGGTAAATATACCATTCTGCAATGTATGGCAATCTCCATTTAAACAGTTCGATGTTTCAAAACTTCAATTTTATGCTCTCAGCCATAAGATAATTTTGAAACAATCATTCTGTGAGGCTACCAGTCAGAATTGTCAAAAAATGCCACATTTGCAGATCCACTTCAAACGTTCAATGCACAAAATACTATTATTGCAACTTTCTAGTTTATAAAACAAAATATTAAAATCCATCTCTTTTTTGGGACTGCTCCCAAGCAACCTAACTGAACCATTACAAGTGAGTCACTAAAAGCACCATGTCATCATTTATTTATTTATTATAATAATAAAATAACATTCATCCTGGTCATGGATGAGAGGGAAACTACCCTCAGTGAGACAAACTCCATATCTCAACAGAGCTTGTGAACTCTTAAGATAACTCACCAAGTTTGACAGAAAACTGCCCCCACTTCTTCCCTACACCATAACTTTCACTTATCTGTTTTAAAATGTATGTCATAATTTGAAACAAATAGTCAAATTCTACAGACTGAAATAATCAGTGTGTTTAGTCAACAAAGAACATACTTTTGATGTGTAATTTAAACTCGTTAGTGTTAGAGGGTTGGAGGACAATTCACTGACTCATTGTTTTCTGTATTGGATGTCTTATCAGCAGCAGTGCATTCATTTTAAAGCTTACTTATTTATTAATTCATTTATTGTCATTTGTTTACCTGCCACAAGAGCACATGTTTAGTAGAGGCCCAGGGAGAAATGCTCCATTTAAGACATTTTTTTTTCAAAGACATTACATAAAACCAGTTAAAAAATTATACATTTCAAAATAAACAATATTGTAATGGATAGAAATATAAGAAAAGTATGTTTCAAAGAGAATGATGAGAAAAAGGAAGGTAAAATACTATATACAGTTCTGGAGAGTGTCCTGCTGGGAATTCACAATTCTAATAATAAACGTTATATGTATTTAGCTCAATTGCAACTTTAAAGGGGGGGGGTTAGGATAGATTAGTATAAATGGGGATGAGGTAATAGTAAAGTGGTAGAGAGTAGGATAGCCAGGTAAAGAAGTGGTGATGGATAGAAAACCTGGACAGATAGGGATAGAGGAAAGTAGACAAGATTGATGTTCGGCCAAGTTAGTGGTTTAACAGCTTAAAAATGTAAACTAATGAACTTTTGTGACATGACCTTATATGCTGCAGTGCATGCTGATTAAAAAAAAGCTACAGCTGGAGGTACTCTTATCTTTGTAGCCACATTTGTGACTTTTCCAACTCCTTCATATACCATTTATGTTGTGTTGAGGCACAGGGAAGAGGGCTGTTCAAACAACAGCCTTTCCTGTTGCAGTTATGTAGTATGAAACACAGCCGCACATGTTGTATTTCTGGTACCATATGCATTCTGGAAAGGATGCTTGTCCTTTTGTCATTCCCAGTATTACTTTATATAGACTCAGACTAGAACAGGGTAATACGCAAGGCCTTTTTCCTCACTCTTTCCATTTTGGGGAATGGTTGTTCTGGTATATCTCCCACCTCCATAAGTGTGCACTTGAACAAGTAGAGGGCAGTAATCAGAGACTCTTAGTTCACCCTTTCTAGTCTGTGGGACCTTAATATGTATTAATAAATGATATGCATGACCACTATACTTGAACTGCTTATCTTTTACTAACTGCACAAGACATGTGGCCAGATTCATGAATGTCTTTTCTAAGTGTATATCATTTTGGGTGAATAGACAACATAAGCATAGCTCCCAACTTCTTCCTTCTAATTTTAGTTTTCCAACTGATTTTCTTGCAACTTTGAATATTGAAGTGGATTCATAAAGATTACCACAATGTGCAGACTACCTCTGCACCCAGTTCAATCCTTCTGAGTGAACAGTCAGCATAAAAATGTGTCAGGGATGTTCTTAAATACAGATCATGTAGGCTTAGTGTAGGCAATCATGAATCCATCCCATAGTTCTTTCCACAACATCACGTAAGGGGAACTGAAATACTAAAGTTACAAAAAATAATTCTGCGGATTTAAAACCCTCGCATTCCCAGTATCTCTGTAATTTGTCTTTTTTTGCACAAATTCAAGTATCAGGGTAAAAACAGTCAACAAACTAAAAAACTCCATATAATTTAATCCAGTAACATTTTTCAAACCCTCTCTGTTGGGTTTTCAACTAATCAGAAAAAAATAGGATAATAACAAAAGAAATGAACTGTAGTTAAAGCGGCTTGATTCTCATTGTTGTGTTACTCAGGCCAACGAATGTGTGGGGAGGGAGGGAGGGACTGACGGAAAGTGTGAGCAGGTGGTGTGAGGATACTGTGCTACCTGTGATATGGTGCCCGTGCAAAATGACAAAAAAAATAATCAGCATAAAAGCCATACTCAAACTCTTCACAGTATGAGCTTGCTGTGGATCTGCAATTGCAGTGAGTTAGTGAGGAATATCTTTAAATATAAACCATTGTGGGATTCTTAGCATGTCCAATATACACACACATACACTCACAAATGCTAGAAGAGAAGAATAAATGAGGAGGGTCACAGAGTGTTTGATAATGGGCTGCTATACAAAGTGATTGGGTCAGTGGAATAAAAAGTGGGGTCACATGACTTACAATATTATACTCTTATTTATAGCAAAGAGGATTGTGGCTTAGGAAGTGAATACTGCTGCTAGAATGTCTGACTAGTTCAGTATCTCATTCAAAATAAATGCTCAAAACGTTCTGCCTAGTGTATAAAAAAAGTGATCTGGAACAACTTTATTTAGTTATACGATACGACCTTAGATGGTGGTTGGCAAACATCAAAAAAATGGCAGCAGACTGCAGCTGAAGTGCTTAAATGTTTATAAAATGCAATGGCCTACAAGACTCAGAGGAGATGTTTTCATGGATTGCTGCTCCTGGATATTTTATTTAGCATTAATCCATGTGGGACAGTATCAATTTCTTGTTCCTGGAGTATGAAACAGACAGCAAACTGATTATAATGGACAGCCAAATTTTAGTCACCTCTGTAATGCTTAAATGTCCTCTGTCTGTAGTTTAGAACATGTGGATGTGCAAATGTTGATTATTGCTCATCACAAAACATATATAGATTTGTACTAGGGGATATGATATCCTGTCTGTTATTATGTGTTTTTTACTTGTTTTTTTTTCATAACATTCTTGTATCATGGACATGGACATATTCTGTATTGCTGTTTGTCTGTCAAGCTAGCTATCCTAAGAATGGACCAATATATATATATATATATATATATATATATATATATATATATATATATATATATATATATATATATATATATATATATATATATATATATATATATATATATATTTTTTTTTTTTAAGTAGCAGCCCATGTTGTTTGTCGAAAAATATGTAGCTTTAGAAATTAGCGGGGAACAGTAATGTAGTAGGGTGCATATAAATTATTTTGGATGCAAGTAAAATATGCATTCCAACAAAAGCCTCAGTACTCACAGATGCATGCAAACTGTGTGTTTTTCCATTCCAATATCATGGGCAGAATAGTAATAAACTTATACACATCCTACATGAATTATAAATAATTTATGTAAATTTAGCCAATATTAATACTGTCCCTAAGGACCAAATCTGCCAACGTTAAGTGAAAAATAAATGAATAAAAAATAAGTGTCATAAACTGTACACAAGCAACATCTCCCATATACAGACTGAAAGAGCTTTGTTAATATACAGTAGATCCAATACACAAAAATATTAAAGCAAAAAATTGCAACATACAAACATATACAAAGAAACAAATTGCATTTTACAGAAGACACACACACAAAACAAAACAAAAAAAAAATGGTGGATTGTTGATATCTGAGACCCTCAGGATGCCCTTAAGCTCTACAACCTGCCCCAGGTACTACTGTAGGAAATTCGCTGAGATAAGGAGAAGCTAGCAGACCTGGTATGGATATGGGACACTTGGTAGGAGTGACATAGGAGGATGCAGGACTCAAAAATCCTTTTTTTCTATTAATATTTACTTTTTTCCAAAATGTATCCATTGCTTCTATCATAAGCCATTTTCTCATTGCTGCTCATGAGACAATGGCTTTAATATATCACGTCTCCATTATTATTACTTGTTTTTTCCAGAATGTGTCTAGTGCTAAATCATTACAGCTAGAGGCAAATACAAGAAATGTAGCAGGGATATGTTCATCAAATATAATGATCTTGTTTGGGGAGTAGATTGCTTATTAAATGTTATTTGTTGACAAGTCAAGGTAACAGCAGTTTTTTACTGATGCTGGATTGCAGAAACCTTACAATCTCCTTTTCATTTAGCTGCTAAACCACTAATAGTTATACACAGCAACATATGTATCCTTCATTGTGGATAATCTCTAAATGTTCTGCAGAGTGATTCATGGATAACAGTTACGTTGAATAAAAAGAATGTCACTTTTAAAATCTCAGATTTCAAACTAAGACTTCAGAATAGATAAAGACAACAATGATTTACTGCTGAGTAACAGCAGATGGGGACAAACATAAGCTCTTTTGTTGCCAAGGCAAAACCCTGGGTTGTAATCACAAAGGGTGTAAGTACAGCACTTATCCTCTGATATTTTTTTATTTTTTTTTTTTTTTTTTTTTTTTTTATCTTTAGCTGAGAACAGTGAAAATAGCTGTGTTGCATGCGAGTCATATGGACATAAAATAAATATCCTACCCTGTGGTCTTAACCTCTTATAATTTCAAAGGGAAAAATCACATTCATCTGTACTATAATTATGGGATTGTGGCCTTCTCTGTTTGTGACAGCCATTTATGCCTAGGAGTATGGGACGGGTCTCAGCTGCTGATGCGTTTCTTAGAAAATTGCAGCTGATTTGTCTCAGGGCTGTCCGAGTTCATCTGAGGAATGGTAATTGCCAAATTGCTTTACAATAAGTAGTTTTTAATAACATTGACAAATAACTATACTTACTATCCACAGGGAAGAAGGAAAGAAAGCATGAAGGATGCAAAAAATATTAGTTCTGGATTTCCCCTGGGTCTATTGCATTGTTTTTTCCACCCTCTAGATATAGTGATTTAAAGAAAGGAGTAGGTTATATATGATACACCAGGGAAAGATGAATTATACCAACTAATGTATATCCTTACCTCCTCAGTACTCCTAAGGCATTAATATTAAAAAATAAAAACTGACCATCTGAATTAGCAGCAGTCATATGTCAGTTTGACATAGCGGTCTGCACTTTCCCCTCTACTCAGCAGTCTGAATGAAGGGAAGAAATAAGTATGAATTTAGTTTCAGTATTGCCTTTCATTTACAGAGCCCTTGGCTTATTGTAAGAACAGTTAATGGTTTCTTAGCATTCAGTGTTTGGACATATAGAAATAGTTTTCTTTTTTTTCTTTTTCTACTGTTGAAATTATGCACCCCGGAGTTAAGTAATTAAGATTTTTATTTAACGATGCAACAAATTATTGTAGCACACTGTTGAGCTTGGTCATTTGCCTTGTGTTTTTTCAAATTAAGATACCTTCATTTATACTTATTAAATTATTTCATGCACCAAGAAAAACAGAATTTTGAATATGACATAACCAGAAGAAAGAAGAAATGAGGAATGCTAAGGGATGGTGTGTATTATTTCTGGTACAAATTATAGAAATTAGTTGCTTTCCATAAGACTTCACACCATATTAAGATATGCAATTGTTTTTATATGCTGTTGTCTCACTTTAGAGTATATGATGATGGACGAATCTCTGCCACACACATTGTGCTCCAATTAAACACAGCTCAGTATACAATTAGCACCTTACTTAAAATGTAGTCTATTGCTTCTAATGATTACATCTCCTTTATCATCCAGATGTAATACAGACTGCTGTATTGGATGGTGTGCTTAGGTTTACACTGAAAGCAGTTGGACCATGCTGTTGTGTGAAACTGATAACTAGTTTACAGCATAAACTACACAGCAGGATAACTCGACTTTGAAATTTCAGCTACATTCATTGTGCTTATGTCCTGCAGGCTTTTCATAAACTGCTATAAGCTAATGATTTAATGCAGCTATTGTGGAAATGATAGAAATTAAATAAATGTTTCATTGGCAGTATTTTTCTTACGTATGTAATTTGTATTTCCTTCACATTCTGCCTATGTGATCAAGTGTTTCATGGGATTTTTTTTTCTTTCCCAGAATTGTGGTGGCATACTATTGAAATCAGACATTAAGTGTAATTCAAAAACCAATGTGTCTGATGTTGCTTTAGTAAATGGAACATGTCAAATTTCAGATCAAGCAGAACATCGGCTGACATGCTTATAACAATCTGTTCCCATTCCTGATGCAGTATGCACTTAACTTTAGAGTAAACTTAAAAATCCAAATGTTAAAAACTGACAAATTCCAAGATGGCCACTAACTAGCAAACACTATATTCTGTAAGCTCTTACCACCATCAGCCAATCTGTTTAAATCACCTGCTACTGCTGCATCTAAATCTACAAAAAAAGATTTCACAAGACAGAGCTAACTAAATCACACTTACCTGTCAAAATTTTTTTTGGATTTAAAGCACGGAAAGTTTAGCTGATCTATTTTTTTTTCCAGCAGAGGTGTAGTGGTATATCCAGCCACATGTGCTTGGGCCTGAGAGCATTGCAAGGATTCTACACAAGCAAATAAACAAAAAATCCTATCAAGATGGAACAAATGGAGTCACAATCCTCAAAGACTAGATTGCCATTAATATCATCTCCAGAGAAAGAACTTTCTATGAAAAGACAAAAAACATCTAAAATACAGTCGGAAGCTCCTAAGCAATCCCTGAAAAATAAATCCAGAGCAACCCTTTCTTATGGAGGAACTCAAAGCAGTATTAACTCCACTTCAGTCTGAAATCCAAGCCTTCTCTTTAAAACTAACCTCTTTTGGGGAACAACTTGGATCAAATTATTTCCAGATTGCACCAAAATGAAGCAAAAATTATGGGCAATGAGATAAAAATACAGGAACTACAAAAAATCATCTCCACAAATGAAACTTCCATAAAATACATGCAACACAAAATAACAGATCTTGAAGCAAGGGTGAGATGCAATAATGTGTTGATCAGAGGTATACCAGAAAAGTTTGAACAGCCCCAACTCTCCAACATTGCAAAGGAAATCTTTGAACACTTCACAGAAAATAAAGAACTAGCACAGTCGTTTACAATTGGGAGAATACATCGGGCATTGAGAAAATCACAATCTCCGGATGCACCAATACAAGTCTACACAAGATTATTAAATGCTTCCCACACCCAAACAATATTGTTGTCTGCAAAAAAAAAAGAAGTTTATAACATGGAAAGGAAATAAAATCACAATTGCCAAAGATTTACCATTTCCCATAAAGCAGTCTAGACAAACTCTTTCACAGTTCTGCAAGTTCCTGATAAACAAAAACATTAAATTCCAGATGAAATACCCAGCAACTCCTTCTTTTCAACACAAAAGCACCACATATTCCATCAAAAACCTTCAAGAAGTGAAATCTGTCTTTCACAACGCATTTGGTCAAGTGCTGACTACCTCGGGGTGATAAAACAACAAAATGATACACACAAGATCAAAATCAGACCTGATCCTAATCAAATAGAAATATCTTAACAAAATGATGCACTCACATGTTTTTTCAAAAGCTCCAGAAGCTGATCTATTCCCAAATGGATGTAAAACAGGGATGGAATCTCTCCTACAGCCTTGTGATTTAGGTGAAATCATGTTTTTACCTCTAATTTTCTGAGCCGTGACTACTGCTTCAAGTAAAACCCATTCCTGTCTGCTTTCCATCTCGGCATTCTATGTGCAGGCCGTAAAACCAAACCATGCAGCTGTTTAGTGCCCCCCTTACCTCCAAATATCATCTTTAGGTCTTTCTTACAGGAAGAACCTCTGCTTACTGAGGCTGGAGTGAAAAAACGCGCTCTGCTCGACATTATCTCCTGATCTCCTTGAGCAATTTTGAGGAGAGCTACAAGCAAACAAATGAAAAAAAGAAAGCGGGGAGGAAAAAATGAAGAGGAAAAGTGATGGATGCCCTAAAGGAGTTTCTCTTTTACAGCCCGGACAACATTATATTACTTACACACTCAGCACAAGCGCTAGCAGAGGAAAATATCTGCAGTTACAGCTTTTTATCTGGACTCTTATGCTTAAAGAACTATTGTAAGTAGAAATCAATGGCTGCCTTCTACCCCGCTCTCATAAGTTCTAAATTGCAGAAGAACTCTTTAAGGGCTAGCTCTAAATGTTGTCTGGATATAAATTGACTATTTTTTCATAATGCAAATTACTGATTTTATGAAGTTCTTTTGATTTATGCATTCTGTTCTTGGTAATGCATGGTATCTTCCCCCAGTTCTGCACTGTCCCACAGGTCTTTAAGCTGCTGATATAGTACTGTGTCTCTATTTGCTTTTTGCCTTAATATTATCTGTAATATTGTTATCTGAAAGTAGAAAAAAGAAGGTGGGAGTTAAGAAAAAGGAAAAGGGGAAAGGAAAAAGGAATGAAGAAAGAAAAAAAGAAAAAGCCTTTAACTCTTATATTTACGTTTTGTCTTTAGATCTAATATTTGCATTTCTTCTCTTTGTATCTAATTTGTTGCAGTGTCTTTATACTGTGGTTTATGCTTGCAATTTATTTTGGGGTTAGCAGATCTAGCTGAGATGTGTACTTAGTTTTATAATTAATGACAAGTAGCACTAACCTAAAACCCCTCCTTATACTACGCTTAAAGTATCTCATTTCATGCAGTCTGTCGTAAGGGTCTGGAGTTACCACGTGAGTTGCTCTTTATATAATAGCGGACTTCTATTTGATATGCGTGCTAATGGTGCCTAAAGGAATACATTTCTACATTGTTGCAACACATTACTGCTCTGAAACATTTTCACATCCAGCCCATCTTATTTTTACATAAATAAGACAAATATGCTCACTGTTCATATTGCTTACTAGTTAACTCTTATACTTGACAGAACAACAAAAAAATCTGTCGACCAGCTTAACACTCAATCACATAGACTGTATGAACCATGTAGTGTACATATACAAACAGTAGGATGTGATAGCCTTTTCTTAAGTTGAAACAGCCCAGGTTTTTGTCTGCAGTAGGCTGTCTCCTCCATTCAGTACTGTTTGATTTGCCACAATTATAGTTCCAAGCCTTATTGTGTAATATCCTTGGCAATTCTGTGCCAATACCACGTGTAGCAGTGGCATGTCTGCTGTCCCCCTTTCATCCCATTTTACCTACACACGTGTTATTTTACCTTATGTGGGTGTGGATGTGTATAGTTTTATGTGCGGTTCTACAACTGGATGTTTACATATATACATAAATACATATATACATACAGGGGCTTATTTATACACACACTCATATAGATGTACTCGCACACATACTTATCCATGCTTAGTCACGTCCATAAGGGGATAATATTACATAGCTCAGTTTATGTAAATTTCTACTCAAATCATAAGGGCAGTTACATGAAATTGTAGTAAAAATGGGCTATCCTTCTGCTTTATGTGATGATATACCACCTATATGTTGCTCAGTACATAAACAATGCCAAATTGTAAATTGTACAGCTCATAAAATGCTGTGTAAGTAGTGCTGCTGGAAGTTCTACAATCATCCTAGGTTCCCCCTCTTATCTTCCTTGTCCACAGAAACCATAACTGGTTCATGTTATAATAATCTCGCTATATGGAAAGGTCATAAGACTGTTGCAAACCATAAGCTGTTCCAAAACTTGTTTAATACACCTGTAATCTGTGTTCAGTTTACAGTTCGACCTTCCCTGTATATCTACTGATATTTAAAGCTATTCAATTTGTAATAGTATCCAATAACTAATACAAGTAAACTGTTTACATATATAATCAAGAACCATAATGCTGCACTTGTTTACTATATGATATAAATGAAGATGTCATCGACTGGGTACTGGAAAAAGTAATATTCTACTACGAAATATGACTGCTTTTAAAATTATATTTTTAAAATATCTTAGTTGTCACTATTAAGATGATTTTGTCACTTCCTTCTATTGAGCTAGTGCATGTAAATGCTTACATTCTGCTTTAATTAGTTAAAGTCAACATAGAGCAGGAAGTTCTAGTGTGTGTAGTCAGATGGATCTTGGAACGATTTAAATTTTTTGTACAATAGTTAGATTTGTAAATAGGTTTCCTCTATCTCTTTCAGATAATAGTAGGATGTGGATAAGCACGGGGGGATGTCTGAAAGGGGAGGTTGTCACTGTCTCGTACTATCATTATATATTTAACCTATCTAAAAACGCTTTTACCTACCACTACCTTGGTTATATTTTCCTATATAATTCAGTCATACATTCTTGTTTCACTCTATCTAACTTTAGTATAACATATTGGCTCACAAAAGGCACTCCTCGATTATATCGTTGGAATCATGGAATGTCAAGGGTTTACAAAATAAGAAAAAGAACCTAAATATAATATACAAATCTACCTTCGAGATAACTCTTATTCAAGAAATCCACATGACAAAAGAACAATGGGAAAAGGATGTTAAAAAGAAATGGATTAAACAAATAATAGCTGCTGGGAACTGCATGGATTCTAAAGGAGTAGCCATAATTGTTAAAAACTCTTTTGAAGACTCATTAATAGCAAGTGGGTGGGATCCTAAAGGAAGATGGTGCTACCTGACATGCTGTATTCCCTTCTGCAATAAAGAAATCCTTATATTAAATGTGTCTGGGGCTTGCTTATACCAACCCTCTTTCTTATATGAAATGTACTTACTCCTTGAAACATTTCATAACCATGTATTGATCCTGGGTGGGGACTGGAACATGACTAACAGACTTCAGCTTGACAGGACATACAAAGCTAATAAACAACCTACTGCCCTTACCAACCTCCTAGGTGACATAATAGATGACTTTAATCTGCATGGTCCATTTGAATCTTTCAGAAAGGACCCTTCAGTTAGCAAGTATACATTTTTCTCAGCATACCATAAATCCTGGTCTAGGATAGACTTTTTTCTAATCTCAACATTTTTCTCAACTTATAAAATAACTTACAGTAGTGACCCTAGAACTCTCTCTGATCATGCCAAAATTAATCTTAACATAATTAATTCCAGATCAAACTCTGACGAACAAATCCCATCAAACTGGTCCTTTAACTCAAATCTTTTATATAATAAGACTCTCTGTCAAGAAATCCAGGAATTCTTACCCCATACAACAAATGCCTTCTACAATTCAGATATTCCCCTTAATAACCATTGGGCTGCAGCTAAAGCTACGTTCAGAGGTATCCTTATTCAAAAAGCATCTTTAATCAAAAAACAAGTTAAATTGCATGTATCAACATTAGAAGCCAAACTAAAAAGACTAGAGTCAGAACTGCAAACTAAATTGTCTATAGATGTCAAAATACAGATGATCTCCCTGCAAAAACAACTACGTGAAGTACTCCTAAAACAATACTCTCTCACAGAAATTAGACTCCTTCATAGATATGCTGAATGGGCCCAAACCCCTTCAAGGTTTCTGGCCAGGATAATAAATATCAACCCCCCACCTACTAGAATTAAACAAATTGATCATAATGGCAATTCCTTTTTCACAGACAAGGAAGTCATTCATGTATTTGAAGAGGTGTATAAAGATGTGTATGGACCTCAATTACTCGAAGGGAGGTCGTCACTGACCTTTTCTTGGATGACCTACAATTTCCAACAATAAATGACACCCTCAAGCATTCTCTCAAGGCTCCTATATCTGTTGATGAAATCCTTCTAGTTATAAACAAAATGAAACCAGGAAAAGCCCCAGGTCTGGATGGTTATGTTGCAGAATTTTATAAAGCCTTCAAGCAACTCTTAGCTCTCTCTTACTCAAAGTCTACAATTATATAATCCAATTTGGCATCTCCGCTTTATACATAAATAATTCCAAGACTATTTTTATACAAAAATCTAATGACACTAATTTCAGCCCAAAAGACTACTGTCCAATTGCTTTAATCAATCTAAACATAAAAATTCTATCATCAGTTCTTGCGTATAGAATAAAAAAGGTACTACCACACATCATACCTCATGACCAATTAGGATTCATGAATAATATACATGTGTGGGACAACACTCTGACTATAGAAGCCATAACCAATATGACAGTGAATGACAAATCACCCAATTATGCACTCTCAGTAGACGCTCAAAAAGCATTTGATAGGGTAAACTTACACTTTCTTTTCAAGATTATGAAGCACTTTGCCTTTCCTGATAAATATATCAACATGGTCACAACTCTCTATAACAAGACATCCACTACATTAAATATAAACAAAAAGAATTCAAACCCAATTCAAATAATAAATGGTACAAGGCAGGGGTGCCCACTCTCACCTTACTTATTTAACCTCTATCTTGAAGTTTTTTTGTTGAAAATAAGTCAAAAAATATTTCATCACTCTGTTTACATCTCCAAAGTTCAAGTGAAGCATACTGCCTTTGCAGATGATTTAAATATCTACTTAGAATTTCCCTCGACTGATCTAGAAAAAATCTTAAGCGCCATAGACAAGTTTTCAAGAATTTCAAATTATGCCATTAAACCAAATAAATCAATAATTTACACACTAAACCCCCTTGGACACAAAGAATTCTTTATACCAGAAACAAAGATCAAAGTTAAATTTTCATTGAAATATCTGGGCATAACCTTCACCCATCCCCAACAGGAACTAATTAAAATTAATCTCTATAAAACGTGGTCCAAAATCATGGATGATCTCTCAAGATGGAAAAATTTGAATCTCCCCCTCCTTTCCAAGAGAGCGTTTATAAAAATGAATATTCTCCCCAAAATTCTTTTTTTTATTTCTACGCCCTCAACCAGAACATTCCTAATAGGTTTTTCTCGAAAATGGAAACTACATTAGGGAAATTTATATGGCACCGCAAAAATACTAGGATCAGCTATTCTAAACTAACCCTTCCCAAAGAAAAGAGTGGCATGTGCCTCCCGGATTTTCTAATATACTATTATATAATAAATGCTAGTCATATTATACACATTACTAACTACAATCATTTAAATAAAGTTTGGAAACCCTATGGTCACAAATCTACCATTCACACCTAATGGCATCCAAACTTAACCCTAAAGAAACCATTTTCTTTAATACCAAAACTCTCAAAGACTTTAAGATTCATCCTACATTAATAACAAATATTGAAGGGTTCCAAAAGCTTATAAAATATCTAGACCTAAAAAATTCCTTGATGATCGCCCAACCAATTCACTTAAATCCTAACTTCAAATTAAACAACAACCTGTTAAATCAAGATAAATTTCCTCTCATCAAGAATTGTATAGTCTGGGACTTTTATAAAATCAAAGACCTCCCATTTCAATCTATTATAGCATCCTTGGAAGTCAACAAAAGATATTACATAACTGTCAAACAAATAATATACCTAGTAATCCTAGATATAGATAAAATCAAAGTGATGTCATTAGATTTCCAACTCTATCAGCAATTAATAGCTCAGCTTCTGTTAAGGTCTAAAATGCTTTCAAATGCTTCCAGACGAATAACAAAAATAGAACACCATGACAACATTTTATTTTCCAAGTACTGGGAGAACCAAAACAAGGAAATAACTCTGAACCAAAAGCTTGAGGCGATTGACATAACACTAAAACTAACTCCCTTCAAAAAATTAATCTATACTCATTTATGATAAACAGCAATGCCTATCATACACCTCTATTTCTGAGTAAAATTAATTCAAACATCTCACCTCTATGCCCTGCTTGTCCAAGTTCAGTAGCTGATGCTTTACATATACATATATTTTGGTCCTGTAAAAACGTCTACAAGCTTTGGTGCTCTCTGAGAGCACAACTCAAGAAAATGGGATATATGAAGTCCACCCTTTCGTGGGAAATGGAAATTTTGAACATATTTCCTAGATCCTACAACTCTGAGTCCAAACATATTATTGTAACACTTTGTGCTTTACTCAAAACCTATATTACACTCAACTGGCTAGATAGATATAAAACATCTTGGAAGGAGTTTAAATCATTGACTACCAAATATGTTATGGCAAGCAAACTAAGCACAATAAACAAAAAGAAAATAAAGTACTTTTAGAAATACTGGAGTAACCTGATAGAAACTCTTAACTAGTCCCTCATTTATTTTAAATTCCTTTTCTTTCTTTTTCTTTGCTTTTCCCCTCTCTCTTTTCCTCACTTAAATAGTCTCCCTCTTAAAACGCTCTACCTTCTGTTTTTCAACTTTACCAGATGAGGTGGTAAACCCCCAGCCAATCCATATAGGGATATAACATATACTTATCACCATATCTTATACCCCTAATGGTAGTAGTAATATTCAATTTCTCTAGGTTGATTATCTTCTGTTAGTGACAACCGTGTGTGTGCGTATATATATATATATATATATATATATATATATATATATATATATATATATATATATATATATTTATATATATATATATATATATAGAGAGTTAATTAGAATAGGTTTAGATATATGGGTACATATTATCCTATGGGATATTTTAGTTTGTGCAATTGCTAATACTTCCTTTAATGGTCTTATTTTTAATTGTAAGCATTTGCTTAGTAAATGTTAACTATATTTACTGAAGTTTATTATTGAATGTACCTGACAACAAACAAATATTGTAAGTGAATGCAAAAGTGCTTTCTTTCATTGTTTGTTCTTCTTTTATCTGTATCTGTATTATTTACTGAAAATTGTAATAAAAATCATATTACAAAAAATAAATTTGACAAATTATGAGCTAGACTTCTAAACATATAAGACAGCTGAGTAATATGATAGCTTCTAACTATATGAGTTCTAATATCAAATAATGATTTTTTAACCCCCTATCTCTAATAACGAAGGGTATACAGTTATTAAAATTTATCCAGTTCCATTGTTCATACATGAATAAATCCACAGGTAACCGGAGTTCAACTAATGGCACAGGTGCCTGCTGTAGCTGGCAAGGAATCATGTGTATGCCTATTTTGGAGAGATTTTCGGGCACAGCCAACCCCTCGGAAGCAAGGTCGTGATGCAAATATGACATCTGATGACTGATGTGTAGCTCAGACTTGCTGTCTGGGGGTAGCCCTCAGTACTAATGTGCACACAACCACTTAGGCATGTAGGCAAGGGATTAAAAAACCCTTATGGTTGCTTGAATGACAGCTCTCACCCTGATCTTGGGCGAAGGTCAAAGCTATGGGGATGGCACAGTGAAAAACACATAATAAAGAATATCATAGTCTGCTTAAGAACATACCTTTATAATAAGTATCTGAAAACATTATCTCCTACTACACCTATGGGTCCTTCTTCACAAAATGCATTTTGCAGAATTGATGGGATGTTTTCCATTGCTTGAAGATACATTTTATTTTTTTTTATCTTATTATTGAATTTGACTACAGAAATCATAGCCAAATGCTGTTAAAGGGAACAGAGT
This sequence comes from Protopterus annectens, assembly GCF_019279795.1. Taxonomy (NCBI): domain Eukaryota; kingdom Metazoa; phylum Chordata; order Ceratodontiformes; family Protopteridae; genus Protopterus; species Protopterus annectens. The sequence goes on along the minus strand of NC_056743.1, from coordinate 467,627,228 downwards.
TGTAACTTGGGCCAAGCTGATCTGGGCTAGATTTTAGTCTGGGGTGACCTGTGTTTGGCAGGGGAAGGCCAGGCATGCCTATCTAGATGGCAGGGTGTGCATCTCGACACTTTATGGATTAGGTTTTGGTTGGATGTGTTGGAGGGGTTGTCCTAATATGGGAAGAGGCAAGGGAAACTATCTAAATTGTTGAGGAGGTGGGAAAATGCAGCAAACTACATGTCCACCCATAGGAAAATTCAGACAAACAGAAGGAGAAAAGAAGACATTGGGTATAAAGAGAAAATACTCAGTCAGCATTATGAAATTGCGCTGGGGTTCCCTATAAGTTCATAGTTCTTTACTTGGATAATGACCACGAGGACCTTTTTAAAGCTAGCCATCCATCTCACTTCTCTGATAAGTTCTAGTACCCTTGATAAGTGAAAGCATGGGCTTAGAGATGAAACATTTACAAGCAGGTGCCTGGCAGATGAAACATTTACAGGTTCCCTGTGTACATTAGAGACGTAGATGCCAAGCTAGAGATGAATTTCCTGCTCTCCATCCAATTGTCTAATTTATAACTGAATGGGGTTAGGGAGGAACTCTGCTAAACATGGATGGAATAGAATGATTTCCTCACTACTGTAGGCACACATGATGGCCAAAGACTAGACTACTGTCTATGTGTGTCCCCAAGTCCCTGACTACTGGATCTCTAAGGGGTGTGTTGTCAATATTATCAGGGGTGGATGACTTCCCGATGGATACTATTATGCATGTCTTGGCATTTAGTTTTAGCCCATGGCTCTGATACTAGTTGTTTGTCTGTGTCAGCACTTCCTGGAGAACATTTGTGTCTGTGTGGAATTCAATGACAGCTCCTAATTTACAATCATCTACAAATTTAGTCAGCCAGAGACCACTGACATTGGCCTTGACTTCAGAGAAGTAAATGCCAAAGAGGAGTGGTCCAAGGACTGATCCCTGAGGGTCTCCACTTTTGAATGGCATCTTTGCAGAAGTGGACTTCCAATTTTAACTTCCTGTGTCCTGTGTGTGAGCCAGTTGGCTACCACTGGGTAATATATGCATTTGTACCTAACCTCTTTACTTTGTCTAGAATGCCTAAGTGGGGCATTTTGTCAAATGCCTTGGCCATGTCAAGGGAGGCAGTGTGAATCATTTTTTCCTCATCCATTGCTTCTCAAAGAAGTCTACCAAGTTGAGTAGGCATGACCTGCCATTGATGAAAGAAAACTGGGTTGGGTCCAGTGTCTGGAAGTTTACTATGTCACTATCAATCATTTCCATTATAATTCTTCCAATGACTTTGCATACAAGACTAGTGAGACTATGGGTCTGTAGTTTCCAGATGGCCTACCTTTGTGCAGAGCGGTGACTGATGTTGTTCTCTATTAATGAGGTATGAAGCCTATTTTGAGGCTACACTATAACAGCAGTTTCAGAAGCCCTGATAGGTCATGTTTCATCCTATTTAGAAGGTATCGGGGTATTCTCTGGGCCCATTGATACAGTGTTCATGGCCTTAGAGAGAGCATTAAGGACCTGTTCGCTAGTGACACAGGGGGAGTTTTACTTGATGGTGTTTCCTGAGGGAAGGTGGAGGGTTGAGGGGGTCAAGTTGAATTTTGTTGTCCAGTAGGTTTACCATACTTTCTGGCTCAGTATAGGTGGCTCCATTTCCAATGAGCTCCGCACGCAACTGTGTGAGAATTGTCCAGTGTTTGCATTAGATTCCTCTGGCATGAACCAATCAGAGGCTGGCATGGATCTGGCTTCTCGCACATCATCTGTGGCTTTACAAACTATTGCTCTTGATGTTGAGGGGAACCCTTGGCTGATTATATCTGAGGGAGTGATAGGGTTTCTGCAGAAGTTAAGGAGGAGATTTGTACTACACTTATTAAATGTTGCCATGGGTCTGACCAATGAAGGGCATTTTGAGTGGGCTTTCCTCAGAAGAAGAAACAGAAAACCAAGCATATGTCCCCTGCAGTTAACAAGACCCAATGTGAATGGCAGGATTTTACTCAAGGTTTATTTAATGCTTTAATGGCTTTAAAGACTTCTCAAGATGTGTCTCTGCCTACGCTGCCCTGGCTTTTCACTCCTCTTAAAAAACCTAGGGAACTAGATTAGTTATTCAGATGAAGATCTGGATTCTGGGAAAAGTCCCTGGCATTCTCTTTTCAAATCACCCCCCCCCTTGACTATAGTTTAGAGGACAAGTATTCTATTAGTCCAGATTCCCCTTTGGAGGGGCTTTCTTTTTATGAGACAGGTGACTGCATGATGGAGTTTTTTGTAAGTGGGATTGCTGTCAATTCTCTGACATTCAGACGAGGTATTATGAGTTCCTCCAGATATACTCTCCTAAGACATCAGCTGTTACACTTCCTCCTGGATACATTTTCAGTAGCTTCTGTAGCCACTGATCCTCAATTCCCAACGCCCAAGATACCTGATAGATTTTACAGCGTACTTGCTGAATGCTAATTCCTTTACAAATTCCCTTCTGCTGATCCTTCTGTAGTGTTTTTCTCTTCTGACAAGTCCTCTACCAAGTGGTTCCCTTCAAATTAGGATAGGGCTATGGAGAGGTTGAACAAAAAGGTTTACACTGCTGTTACTTTATCCTTCAACTACCAGACTTATATGACCAGGTATGTTTCGGACCACTTTTCTCAGGTTTCCAAAGTGGTTTCCAAATTTCCTGACTCTGAGAGGAAGGCATCTGCCCTTTCCCAGTTGGAATCTACCCCTTAGGTTGCTCACCACTATATCCAAATGTAGCTGATGCTTCATCCCATGCTGCTGCCTTTGGTTCTATTATGAAGAGTTACTCTTGGGTTCACCTTCAGGCTCTGCCTGTTAACATTAAGGCCAAACTGCAAAATTCTCCCCTGTGTTATTAAAATCTTTTTGGTGCCGTTGCTGCTGAACTTTTCAAGTCTCTCCAAGATAACAGTAAAGACCTATAGAAATTGAAACGTATTTTTATTTTTCCTATTCCTATGTTTCAGAGGAATTACCTTCCAAATCTGCTTTTGTTTGTAGGCAGTGTTGCATTCTATGTAAAGTGGAAAAAGTGTTCTAGACATATGCCTTCTGCTAAGTCTACTCAAACCCCTGCCTGCTATAAAGCTTTTAAGGATAATCTGGGTTCCATTTGACAGTTTCTTTCCCCTTTCCCTTGGCCAGGTTCCCTCATCCTTCCATCTCTACCTGTCTCTTCCAAGTTGGTTAAAGGTCACAACAGACTCTTGGGTTCTGTCCATTATCTTTGAGGGATATTTCATGGTTTGGAAATCCCTTCCTTCCTTTTTAGGCATGCCTTTACCTCCTTGAGAACAACCTCCTCTTTTCTCAGAGCTTGTCCACTCTTTTTTGGTCTAGGGAACCATTCAAGCTGTATCTCCTGCCCAGGTTGGTAAAAGTTTTTATTCCAGAATGTTTTTGGTTCCCAGAAAGGAGGGCACATGGAGGTTAATTCTGGATCTTTCCCAACTTAACACCTCCATCAATTTTTTTCCATTCAAATGTTGTCTTTTCAGACTATTTTTCTTCTTCTTTTCCCCAGGCCCTTCTTGTCTCATTGGATATCAAATATGCCTACCTTCATATCCCCATCCATCCCCTTTTCAGGAAATGTTTATGTTTCTCTATTTCTTCCTTGCATTTTCAGTTCTCTGCTTTGACTTTCAGTCTCACTACTGCCCCAAGGGTATTCACCAAATGCCTTACTCCTGTTATTGCATTTTGCAGAATCAAGGAGTTCAGATCTTTCCTTATCTGGATAATCTTCTCATTCAAGCTGCTTCCCCTGGCACTCTGCTTCAGCATCACCAGTTTACTGTTTTCCTTTTACTGAGTCTGGGGTTCACCATAAACTTCCAGAAATCAGCTCTGATTCCTTCCCGAGATCATATTTTCCTCAGTTACAGGCTACAGACCATCATCATGCTGGCATCTTTGCTTGCCCCCAGGCCCTGTCTCACTGCCTTTTTCCAGTCTCTTCTTTCTGTAATGTCAAGTCACAGCCAGGGACTTTCTCAGCTTTGTTGGGTTTATGGCTTTCACCATTCCCATGCTTCATCTGGCCAGACTCCACATAAGAAACCTTTATGCTACCTCAAGTCATTGTGGCTCCAACATTGCCACCCTCTGGATTTTCCAGTACCCTTCCCTCTATTTCTCAAGCTCAAGCTTCAGTGGTAGATTCATCAAATTTCTCTTAACCCAGGGCTTCCTTTCCAAGCTCCAGCTCTGACTCAAAAGCTCTTTACAGATGTCTCAGGAAATGGTGGGCCTTTTTCGGCTCACTCAAGGTTCAGGGTTTCTGGCCTCTACATAAGAGGTCAGACCTCTTCAATATAAAGGAGATGAGGGCTCTTCTTCTTGCTTTTCATGTTTTCTATTCCCCTTTTCATCCCAGGCTCCTCAACATTTTCACAAACAACGCTACAGTGATGTGGTATGTCAACAAGCAAGAGAGTACAATGTCCTATCTTCTTTGCAGACTAGCTTCTCAGGTCTGGGATCTAGCTGTCCATTATCAAGTGACTCTTCAGGCAATCTAGTGGCAGACTCTTTGAGCAGGTCCAACACAACAACTCACAAATGGATGCTTCATGGAAATGTGTACCTAGACCTTGTCCATTGGTGGGGTATTCTCAGGTAGATCATTTTGCCTCCCCTCTTAAAAATCAACTTTCTTTATTTTGTTCCAATGTCCCCAGTCCTCTGGCTTGGAAAATGTATGTCCTGTCTTTTCCTTAGAAGGGGGTGTTTCTGTAAGCCTTCCCTCCCCAAGATCAAGCAGGACTCTCCCAAAATCTTGCTAGTGACTCTTGGTTAGACCAGACATCACTGGTTCCGCCTTATTTACCACTTGGCCGAGCGCAATCACCAGAAGTTACCTCACCGGGACTTTTCACACAAGACAAGGGGTCTCTTTTCCATCCTCACTTGTCTACTCTTTGACTGATGCTGTGGATGATCGGGTTTTAATCCCTTTTAAGCATCAGTTTTCTAAAGAAGTGTTTCAGGTCTCGCAGGAGGCCTCAAAACTCACTTCCATGAAATCATATAAGTCCAGATGGAAGTGGTTTTCTGTCTAATGACTTCTTGACATCTATATCCCCTATCTGTGTGGGTTTTTCTGGCTCTCTCTTATTTGTGTGATCTGCTGGGTTAGCATATTCTTCAGTGAAAGCTCACATGTCAGCAACATCTGCTTCTCTGCCCTTGATTCTTCCTCTGGCCTCTAGATTTCAGTACAAACAATTTCTTAAAGGCATCCTTCATATCAGGCCTCCCAGGAAGCCAATTCTACCTTCCTGTGACCTCAGTTTTGTATTTTAAACATTTACTCCAGCTCCTTTTCAGCCTGCTTCTTCAGCTTCCTTACACGATTGTACTTGGAAGACTGTTCTTCTTTTGGCCATTACTTCAGCCAAGAGATTGTCTGAACATTAGGCTCTCATGGCTGTTCCTCCTTTCTTTTTTTCTACTGAGACAGAGAGGGAGCCTCTTAATACTAAGTCATATTTTATGTCCAAGGTGGTCAATGAGTTGTCCTTTAATCAGTCTGTTCATCTGCCTTCCATTTTTTCCTTCTCCAGAGTCTGCCAGTGAGAAGGTTCCTTGGATTTGCATAGACAGCTCAGGTTGTGTTTAGCCAAAAAAAATTTAAAAGAGCTGCCACACAGTAGATCAAAAGCTGCTGTCTCTGTGGAGGAATAAACACCCTTAAAATCTTATGAAGGAGTACTCCTGTGCTGCCTTATGTACTATAATCAACTTTAAGGTCAAACTAGGCATCTCTACACGTTGTTGTAAAGATGATTTCCTGTATAGAGTGCAACTACATTAAATTCTGCAGTCAAGGATTCAGACTGCTCCCCTGATCTACATATTTATCTTTCCTGTGTAAATACAATTTATAGTAAGCAGTTTATGGAATATAATAATGTTTTGTGTTTTGCTACAGAACTTTAAGCATCCTGGAGACTATACATGATTTTGAGGTTGTAGCAGCTTGCTACTATAAATAGAGTTGAAATACTGATACTATGTCACTATTAGGTATAAAGACACACTCAAACTGGAACTATTAAACCGTGCCCCTCCTGACCTAACTAACTCCGAAATCCTAACAACACGCCTAGTAATAAACCCTAACAAATCTATTATTATCATAACCACCTACCTCCCCCCTGGCAACAATCTACCCATAATTGAGAATCGTCTTGCCTGGGCATTAACTAATTTCAGCCAGGAAACCATTATCCTGAGTGATTTTAACCTGGATTGGCATTCCTGTAACACTTACAGCCCCTCCAATTTTCCCCAAACCAAGTCCTGTCTGACCCAGTTAGATAAACACTCTAAAAAGCAGTCTGCACTAGACTGGATACTAACTATCAAACGCAATCTAGGTTATTTAACAGGATGCCCATCAGACTCCTTCAGTGACCACTCACCTACCTTCCTGTACAGAAAATGAGCTCAGATGCAAACCAACACAATATATAAATTTATCAGGAACAAAAAAAACTTTTACCCCTCCACTTTCAACCATCTTCTTCAGCAAAGTAACTGGTCACCTTTTAGAAACCTCCCACTTAATCAGGCAGTCCTTTACTTCAACAATACATTTATTAAAATACTCACAAGAAAAATAAGAGCAAAAGCTAGACACATACCTTGACTATCTAAAGATACCCTAGCACTGCTGAAGCAAAGCGATAGGGCATGGTCCACTTACCACACTACCAAAAATAACATAGATCACACAACATATCAGCAGCTACGTAACCAGACTAAGAGACAGATAAAAACAGACAAGCAAAACTATTTCCTTTCAGATCAGCAAAGCCATCAATTTGACCCCAGAAAATTTTGGCAAAACATTAACAATCTTCTCAAAGCAGGCTATACCCCTACCCACCAACTCCAAGGTTTCAGACCCAATAGTTACACAATTTAATACCCACTTCAATAACTCAATCACATCTCTTCTTGGTAATCCGACTAATCAACCTCTCACTGTACCCCTTCCCTCTACTGACTCCCTTATCCTCTTCTCTTTCACCCCAATCCAAAGAAAATACATAAAATGTCTCCTTTCCAAACTCATACCCTCCTGTCTAGCAGCTTACCTAATGAATTCCTTAAAATTGCTGCCCACTCAATCGCCTATCCCTTATCAGTCCTAATCAATCGTTCTATCTCTGAACAATATCTACCCCATCTGTGGAAAATATCCCACATCATTCCCCTACACAAAGGATCTAACTACTGTCCTATAGCCATACTCTCCCCTCTAGCCAAAATCTCAGAAAAATGCATTCACTCCCTTAATCACAAACTCCACTCCCCAACACAGCATGGCTTTAGGCCAAAAGATAGTACCAGTACTGCCCTGCTATCTTTCACAAACCCCATTCAAGATGTTATAAACAGAGGCCAAATGGCCTCCTCCATATTCTTTGACATGTCAAAAGCCTTTGACACAGTCTCCCACCACATCTTACTAAATAAACTATCATGCTATGGCCTCAACACAACAGCTCTGTCCTGGTTCCATAGCTATCTCTCTAATCATCAGCAAGCCAACAAATGGGAGAACACCCTGTCCCCCCTTCTACCCATCACTGTTGGTGCACCCCAAGGATCCATACTTGGCCCCCTTCTCTTTAAAATTTTTACTAACAACCTCAGCTCTTCAACCCAACTAGCCTCCATAGTCCAATATGCTGATGACTCTGCATTAATCTGCACATCCCCTACCCCCAGGACCTACAAACAATAATGCAAAAATCTTTCCAGGACATAGAAAACTTCCTCACTAGTCATCAACTCATACTTAACCCCAGCAAAACCAAGTTAATTGTTTTCAATTACAATAAACCCAAAACATGTCTGACTCCACTTTCTATCCTTTCCACAAACGGAACCAAAATAGATCCACCCAGCCAAGCCAAACTTCTAGGTGTCACAATCGATGATAACCTAAGGTTTGAAACCCACACCTCCCTCACCATCAAAAATGTCCACTCCAAACTTGGCACCCTTTACAGAATTAAACCTTACCTTACAGACAACGCCAGACTAGCCACTGCCCACACACATCTCTCCACCCTCCTCTCCAGCTCCCTAGTATTAAAAAACATTCATAAATCTGACCTAAATAATCTGGAATCATGTTACAACAAAATCATCAAGCTTGCCACAGGCCACCCTTACAGAACCCA
>NC_056743.1:467586464-467613964 GCF_019279795.1 Protopterus annectens | reverse complement strand
ATATATATATACATACATGGGGGCAAGCGCTCCTGCAGCCTTCATGTAGAAGATTTGCCTGACTCATCATTCTTAGTTATGTACTAACTCTAGAATTACACAACCTCAAAGAAGATTGAAAAGCCTAAAATCTGAGTCACTGCAGCAGACTAATGCAAATTTCAGTGACAGTAATTCTCAGATGATGACAATGACTGATGATTTACAAGTCAAGGAGGTATAAGATTAAACTTTTTAGGTGTTTCTTATACAACTGCCATAGCAAAGTGCATAAAAAAGAAAGAAAACAGCATGGAAAGATAATATGCACATATTCTGTGGTTACCAAAGTAATTTTTTCCTTTTTTTCAGAGAAAAATAAAATAAAGATGTGCATGAATCCACCCACTCATTCTTATTCTTCAGACATGAATTTCATTTACCTCATAGTTTCCTTCTTTTTTTTTTATTTGAAATGAAATGAGTATGTGTCTTGCAGAATAAGAGACACAAACAAAACACACGTGCCTTATGGACTTAGAAAGGCTGATTCAATGCTTTTAAACTACTGGATGGCTTTTCATTGGTGTGCTGAAACAAAACAAAAAACATCTGAAAAATTAGCTTATTATTCTCTTATTTAACCAAAATATCTTCAAACCACTCAGCCCCAACCATTTAAAGCAAACAAACACACTACCAGACTGGGAAGTCACCAACTCCACAGTTTCCTTACCAGCAAGTCACACCCCATTATGTACTATTCAATATAGCACATCTTCCTTATTCTTGTTTCAATTTTATGAAAATGCTAGGTTTTATCTACACCTTCAGGAATTCCTGAGCACTCCATACTTAATGATCTTGAAATTACTTTTTCAACTCTACTATGTATGTTTTTGTCTCACTATGACTTAATTCTACTTCAGATTAGATGGCTCCTGGTTTAACTCTTGGGTATAATAGGCCATTCAGCACAAACAAACAAATAAATAAATAATCTTCAGCAAACCACAAAATACTTGACTCATACTTAAAATGCGTGCATTTTGCTACCTCTAAAGCAACTATAAAAAAAGAAGAAAAATCCACCGGGCTAAAGTCATATACCATAAAAAGCATCAGGCAGTACTCTAAAAAAAAAAAGAAAAGAAAAAAAACTTGAAGAAAACCTTATGTAAACTCAGAAGACACATATATCTTTTGATGGGTGAGATAGGAAAATATCTGAGCAAGAGACTTGCTGAAAGTCATGAGCCACATAGCAGGGAAATGGATGCTGAAAGAATCAAACCTTTGACTACAGGATGATGTTCATAGTATTAATACCCTGTACAAAATGAACCTTCTGATCAGCTATTATCACTCTACCATATCTGACTGCCTTACTTATCATTTCAAACTTTCAGACCTGTCCTCAGCCTCATTCTATATTAACAAAATTGCTCATATCCGAACAATTTTATGTAGAACATTACTTTTTTAAAAAAATGTTTGTTCAGAAGCTGAACAATTCTCTTAATATACTGCATAGCAATGGAGGAGTTAGATCAAACTGGCTCAGTTGCAGATGTAGTAATATTTATAACATTTTCATTACTATGATGTTTAAACATACCCCACATTTTCTTTTCTTCTAACACAATTCTATCTTCTCAGATAAAAAGTTAACCATCTGATTTCTTTTTAGTCTTCTGTCTCAGGAGTCCATGAAAAAGTAATTTAATCTTCACTTAGGTCATAGCTTGAGACATTTGACTTCTTCTTTTCTCAAAGAGATGGTTCCAGGAAGGTGTACAAGATTGTACCTGCCTCCCTCTGCGTTATAAACCATACAATCAAGCAACATTTACTGATAAACATCTTTATTGACCTAGCAAAGCCTTCTGATTGAGTGCATCTATACTAACAAGAGTTACCAAGGTAGAAGCTGTCACATATCCCATGTAAATAGATGCATGTTAATCTTTGCTAGACTTCTTCCAAGTTTAGATTAGGAAGCTTTCTCTGCAACTCTTCACAGATTGGCCAATATGTTCTGTATGGCTCCTTCTGCTTTTTAGATACAGTAAGTCTTCCATAACTGCAATTCCTGACATGTCTGGGTTATCTCAAGTTGACAGAGTGATAATGTGCTCATGTAGTTCATCCCCTTTGTGCATTAATTTCCTGACTGATGCCCACGTTATGCAGTTCATTCTAGCATCTCTTCAGGTTTGATATCAAATATAAAAAAGACTGATTTCATAGCACTTGATGCAGATTAGACATATGCCATCTTCTCATTACAGTCACTTAATAATCCAGATATGTAAACTGTCATCTCAACCAACTGCTTACTTGCATTTACCATACTGAATGTGTACCTGGGAAATGAAACAGTATCTGGGTTCTTGTCAAGTGATCGATCATAGCTTTGGTGACGGGAATAAGATTGAGAGCTGTTTGCTGAAGCCACTTACATCACCAATGCACTTTCCACTTTTCTCCACTGCTGTATGACCTTTGAGTTGGTATATATAAGGTCAGGGATGTTGGGGGAATGCCACCATGCCCCTGAAAAAAGTATGCATCTGAGGTTCAATTAAACTACCTCTTGATCCATTTGAATTCACTGAAACTGCTGTTAAAGAGTCAGCGTGTCTCAAGAGTATCATGGCTATAAGTCATAAATGTTCCTCTCTAGTAACACATGAAGCAAAAGGTAGAATTGCAAAAATAAAATATGTTTGTGCCAGTTTCTGCATATACCAATTCTAATAATCTACAGTTTATTCTAAACAAGGTTTGTAGATGATTAATTACCATGTCTAGAATATCACTGCATACCTCTTCAAAAGGAAACATTTTACTAATTACAAAATTATGTAACTTTGTTTCATCTTTATTAATACATAGTATCCTTTCCATCATTTGCTGTTCTTTTGGCCGATCCTTAGGTAAAATAAAGTAGTGAGTCACTCTCTACTGTCTTCTGACTGTATTAACATCACAATTATTTTCCTATAAAACTATTGACATTGTTTTACTAACACATTTTACTAATGGTGACCTAATGCATGGGCCTCTGTTTCAGTTGCTATTAGGCCGTAACTATCATCTCACTTTTGCAGGCACTTTTTTTTTATAAAATGTACTAATGTCATACCTCAAAAATGTGTCACGGGTACTGTCTACCAACCTACAATCAATAAAATATAGATGAATGAATAAATAAATGAATACTGTAGCACATTGATGGTTGTCCCCTAAAAATTTTTATTTATTTTATTTATTTTATTTTACATTTGTTAACTGGGAAAGTCTGAATGAGACAGAGCCATTTTCAGTGGAGGCCTAGGGAGAAATGTTCCAGATGCATATGCTAGATTAGAAAGGTCAGATGGAATGGTGGTGGATGATACCTTTAAGGAGATTAGCCTTGAATCAAGCAAGAATATTAAAGCTAAATATGGACAGCTGCCAACAGGGCTTTTTAAAATTACAGTAACCTCATGCACAGCAGATTTGATTGTTTGTCTACCAGTGTAGAACACTAAAAAAGTATGACCAAATGCAGGTTCAGCCTGGGTTGCAGAGCACAAAGTTACCAAAGTAGTACCAGAACGATGTTAAAGAGAATACAATATAGTATATAAACGCACAGGTTTAAAGAGATGGAGATAGTTTGTGTACACTTTCTGAAAACATATTTACTTATATGCTAAATTGCATTGCCTGAATGGAGAGTATGAGAGAGAGAAGGATCATAGGAGCACAAGAGCTGTGAGCATTACAGCTGCATTAGGTAATATGTGTAGCAGTTATTCCACTTGTATTTCTGCTGTTTCATTAAGAATTCTTCGAAACATGGACTGAATTTGAGAATATGTATTCTAGGTCTGAGAGAACAGAATGCCACAGTCCTGGGACAAGTATGAGAAATTGTCTCTGGTGTATTATTTTGGCTCTGGGGATTTATTGTGCCATATAAGAGTTAGGGTGGTTCAATGATGCTATCTAGAAAGGATGCATGTAAGTAGTTTCCTGGAAAAGGTATGGGCAAGATTTAAATTGAAGTTGTTTAGATCAAAAAGAAGGAAGAAAGCAATACAGAGGTATTTTTATGAAAGAAAGACTTGACCCCCCGCCCCCCCCATAGATGAGAAGCCAGACAGGCATATTACTGCCTGTGGTCGAAACTGAAGGTGAAACTGTTGTATTGCTCTCTGTTGCTGGACTTGAGTAGACAGCTACTCTGCATTCTAAAGGTCTCTCCAAGCACAGTTTTATGTTTCCAGCTACACGACTGTTGTCCTGATTAGAAAAGACAACCTATCTAATTACAAATGTTTGTTGTGCTGTCAAAAAGTCTGCCTGAAAGATGAATTTATTTTTTGCTGGTCTGAAGATATACTTGTTTGATAAGAGACACTGTATTTTCTTAATTTTATTTACTTATCAATAAAAATTGTTCTTAAGTCACAAAGCTGACCCCAGTGTCATAAATCACTCTACATGCTACAATACATGCATGAGAGGTACACACATAAGGAACTCAGTAAAAAACATGGAGCTTAAGATCTGTCAGAGCACAGAATCCTTTCATCGGTGATGCAAACTGGAATAACAGTTATCATAATTTGTAGCTGGATGCATCATGTGATTTCCATACATATGGTCAAACTCTAAATGGTTAAAGCACCATCTTCTTTAGTTCAATTCAGTCATATAGAGCTCTTTAATTACTGTTTTTGATAGAAAATCACTGCTGGTGTGGTTATTATATTTGCATGTTGAAAGTGGTTCCTTTGAGGGATGTCTCTCTTTTTGTGCTTGTATTCCCATGTGGTTGGTTTATATACATCCGTGGATATAGGGGGAGGTTTTTTTACTCTGATGAAGCCCAGTGCAATGTTGGGTGAAAGCACTTAGTTTTAATAAACACTGTCTTGCTTGTACTTTTAGCGGTGTTTTTTTATTTTTTATTTCCTGAGTTTGTATACACCCTTTGCGTCTTCATGTGTTTTATAAGAGGAGGTTTGCTCATCACATGGTGGGCTTTTTAAATGTATATGGCTGTGGGAAAAAAAAGGTTTCTGCATGGATGGATGAATGGCTAGATAGTTCCTGAACATCTTAACTTAAAAAACTAAGGCTTCATTCTGTTAAATGTATACAGTTTAGGACAACTACAGATGCTTGCAAACTAGTAGCTCACAACACACTTTTTAAGGAAAATTGTTCTCAGCCAGCATTATAGCCTTTGATAAGATACCATAAAAAAATCAAGACCATCCTCAAGGAAATGTTAGTAATATATTGCGAAACACACTACTGTAAATATCTGCAGTTCATTTGTATCTTGCTGTACCTCTCCTCTGATACGCTATTTGTTAAATAATATTTCTTACAAGTCAGGTCAGACGAAGGCCTTGCCAAGAATGTAATATGCCTTGAATGCACTGCAACTTTTTTCTTTCTTTCTTTTTATCTTTTCTTTTGTAAAAGTATATTTATGTCAGATGCACTGTACTTTTCGAGGAAAACAATGCATATAATCATATATAAAATGACAAATTAAGTACAGAATTAATGGAAAATTATCAGGTTTATCCAAGTTCCATCTTCAAGGCTTCACTACTAAACAATGATCATCTGTTTGTAGTTCAGCATGAGATGTAGACCTAATCCAATCAAATTTCACCCCCCCAAAACACACACACACACACACACACACACACACACACACACACACACACACACACACTAAACAATATGAAAATGTCAATGGGCCGGATTTACGAAAGCTTGCACGGAGTTGTAGAGTAGAGTGAGATGTCAGATAGCCAATATGTCTGCCGAGCAATCCAGCAACAGCCGGCAGGGGCATGCATGAGAGCTTCTAAAGCTACACTTGCATGGACAGCGTCATGCTATGCAAATTACCTCATTTGCTGCTGAAAGCTATGCAAATTAGGTAAATTTGCAATCCAGGAAACACTAACCTGTCCGTGGAAGAGTAGTGTTATTTGCAGAAATGTACTTTGTTGGTAACGGAGTACCGTTCTGCAAATTGCTAAACGAAGCTATGACAGCTCCAAATAAAGGATGCATCCAGTTGAGGAAGCATGCCAATGGCCAAATATAAGGCCATTGGCATTTTTAAATGTTTAAAATTATTAAAATCTAATTTTTGTTTCCCCGATGTTTAAGCATAGCGCAGCGCCGTGCAAATGTGTGGCGCTTAAAAAAACAATAAAATAATTTAAAAATAGCCACAAATAGGCATTTTCACTTAAAAGCTTATCCTGCCATGCAGATGAATGGCAAGCTGAAGACAACATGGCCACTGAGTAGTGGTTGCTAAGGGGGGAAGCTCAGTGTGAGAGATGTAACCAAGAATTAGTAGGCAATCCTATGCAAATGAGGATAAGGATAGTGAATCCCAATTTTCCCCAGCATGTGAGCCATGTCCCAAGAGTGTAAGTGTAGGAGTAGGTGAGTAGTAGAGTAGAAGATAGGTGACATCATGAGGGGGTATGTCAGAAAGGCTGTATGCTTATTGGAGCACAGTGCCTTGTGTTTGCCCTGAGTTGCTCAGGATTGCAAGAGGCGTGTCTACAGTTGTCCTTTTTGAAAACCAGAAACCAAAGGTGTACGCCGTGAAAATATCTGAAATTTCTTGCAAACGGGCACACAGCATGTGCGCCTGTGTGTGCGCACATGTTTGTGCGGTGCTGCCCCGGGCAGAAACAGAAAGGGAAAAGGAAGGAAAAGAAGTAGTAGGAAGTTAACCAAGGAGAACTAGCAGAGCTGCCAGGTGAAATATATCAGAATCAGCCAATTACACAGGCAGCAGACTAGCCCAGCCCAGCCCATCGCTTTAAACTCTGCAAACAGCATTCTTCCCTGTTTTTTCCCAAGAACTCTGCAACACTGCAGTATACAAAGAGGGAAAGCTTAAAAACTTTAAAGTCAGACAAAATGTTAGGGGCTGCTCTTGCTATCATAAACCAACATGTGCAAGGTGCTGAGGGTGGTGATGTTGTGAATGCTGCTGAGCAACCCACAGTGAGGAGACGGAGAAAAGTGTACAGACCCAGGGTAACCTACCAGGGGCTACATGAGCTGGAGATAGTGGAGCGCTATAGGGTGGACAGAGACCTCCTGCAGCAAATTGTTGAGCTGTGCCGGCCACGCCTCACACACAGAACCAACAGAGGGGACCCATCCCAGTGGATACCAAGGTATGTGTTGGCTTAAGAATACTAGCTACAGGTACCTTCCAGAGACCAACTGGTGATATGATGGGGATTTCACAGGCATCAGCATCCAGAGTGCTGCACCAGTTCCTGGATGCCATGTCAGCACATGTCAGTGAGCATGTATATTTCCCCATTTCCCATGATGCATTGGCCAGCAATATGCATCTTTTCCACCAAATAGCAGAATACCCTGAGGTAGTGGGTGCAATAGACTGCACGCACATACAAATCAAAGCACCACCCGGTGAGTGGGATAGGATCTACATCAATCGCAAGGGCTTCCCCTCCATCAACTGCCAGGTCGTGTGCGATGCCCAGGGTATAATAATGAATATGTGTGCTGGCTGCCCTGGAATCTATCACGATTCCCACATCTGGCATCTGATGCAGCTGTACCAGAGATTTGCCAATGGGGACATCTCTGACGGTCACCTAGTGGGGGATGCTGGATACGCACTGGAGCCATGGCTGATGACACCCATCAGAAATGCACACACACCTGAACAAGAACTCCATAATGAGGCACACGCACAAACAAGAAATGTTATTGAGCATGTGTTTGGGATGCTCAAGTCATGGTTCTGGTGCCTGGACACATCTGGTAGAGCCTTGCAGTACTCACTAACTACATGTACCCAAATTGTCATGGTATGTGCTATGCTACACAATATGATCCTGTGAAAACAGCTGCAGCAGGAACAGCATGGGGCAGGGCCAAACAGCCCCCCACCATTGCCAAGGCCTGCACAGGCACAGCGTGACTCGGAGGAGAAACAACCTGAGCCTGCCCCAGTAGGCAGAAGGAGGCATGCCCAGTATGCCCTGGCATTGGCAAAGAGGCAACGCATAGCACATACACTGACTCAGTAGGAACCCTGGAAATGACACCTCTCTCTGACTTGCACATACAGTAAAAGGGATGCCTAACTTGACACTACCTGTTTTCAAACATGTATAAGGAGTGTGCTATGTGCATCCGACATAGGCAGCCCTGCAGCACCACCTGAGGCATGAGTGCCCTATTTTAAGCAATATAAAGCACTGCTAAGCACATTTTACCAGTATTGAGCATATTTAAATTCAATTGCGTGTAGCTGCGCACCGCGCTAACCAGCGCAATGTCGGACAATGTTGAGCAATGTTGGGCAAAGTCGGGCAAAGTCTGGCAAAGTTGAGCAAAGTTGGGTAAACATGCTCACACCTGCTTTACTGTTCCTTAAGCAGTCTGGTCTGCCCAGCAGGAAAATAAAAAGCAGTGACAGGGCTCGAACTCAGGATACTGTGCACCATAGTCACAGTACTGAACCACTAAGCCATGACAGCATTTCACTGGCACAGACACAACTTAACTCAATCACACATACCAGTTGGGGGGGGGTCACATACCTAACAGTCACAGCCAGCAGGACAAATGTAGACAGACGCAAACACAAACAAATACTGTATCATGCACTCTGAAGAGGCATATGAGTAACCTCCCCCCAGGCCTATGCAGACAGATAACGGCAGGCCAGGCAGTGTGATGTGGGTTGGGTAGGCTATGAAGTCACAAACTAATATGCGTGTAATTGGAAGCTAAGGTCTGTAGTGCAGTGGTATGCCTCAAGCCAGTACAATAGGCAACAGTACAGACTGAAATGGAGTACCTGACATAGCAGTGCGGGCCTAGCAAATGTGTATAAGTGTCAGGTGAACCCTTCATCCTATGTACACCCACAGTAACAATCAGGTGTGCCCCCTTGGGTAGAAATGTACAAATAATAGCTGTCCCCACTGTATGTAGAATGACTCATGGAAGCCCTGCAGGCACACTGTGCTTCCTGTCGATGTACAATACAAAGGTGAGCCCTGAAGTAAAAAACAACTTGATTTTCCCACAAATATAGTATATATGCTCATACTGGGCATGCTCACACACTTAAACAAATTTAGCAAATTTCAGTCAGCAACATACTGAAAGTTCATACTGGGCATGCTCACACACTTAGGCCATGTCTAAGTACAGCAGTGGGCCACACATATCTGGTAGTTGCAGTTCTTACTCCAGACACTTGTCACTATTCACCAGTCCTGCCTTGTGCACACACTGATATGAAAACAGACCCATATAATATATTGGACACCTGTCATAATCAAACTATGTACTCCAAGTACTTAAGTTGTTCAAAAAAAGTGAAAAACCAAAGAAGATCAATAATACTCCGATCAGTATCATCAAGAAACAATGAGCACTCCTAACATTATCCAAGCCATGGTCGAAGAGTCCATAGAGAACCATGAAGCTTTCTTTCGCTATGTCATAAATATCAATGTAAACTCATATATGTTCTGAGTCAGTGCAAACTGTAAATGAATACATGTACATGACTGACATTGCCAACATCTTGTCAGACAGGTTCATACATATTTACCCCCTTCTCAATGACAAAATGGCCCATTTTCATACCTGGAGATTGTGAAAACCCAGAAATCACATATAGAATGGTTAAACAGCTCTTTCCAAACCTAAAAACACGGCATGTATGGGATAACATGGTTTCCCTGGCTGTGTCATATGTGAACTCCAAAACAAACAGACCCTGCACCTGAACAGTCTGTTCAGACTCACCGTCTGTACAGGATATGAAACTGTTGAATGGGTTACAGCAACATTTGACACACTCCACGAGTGTTGGTGCACAACAGACCATGGGAACTATTGTCTTATAAGCCTAATAAGCCTGATGTGCAAGACCATGGAGTCCATCATTATGGAACATAAACAGAGCTATTGAGAGCCTACAAACACCCAACCATACCCATTTTGGTTAGGTCAGGGGCAGATCATGGTTCCTAAACCTGCTAGACAGTTTTCAAGGCAGTCACCCAGGACATGCATCAATGAAATGAGCTACACATGGCCTACATAGACCTTGAAAAGCCCTTTTCCAATATCCCACACACATGTCGTATCCACAAAATCAACAACCTGTGCATAAACACGTATGTCATCTGATGGATTGCCAACTGGGGCACAGATAGATCCCACAAGGTAAGAATTGTGGTCTCCTGTTCAAGCTGGTAACAACTGCTGTCCCCCATGGCTCAGTCCTGGGACCCCTCCTGTCTGGTGTATACTTTTCAGAAATACAGTCAAACACAAGGGCTATGTTTAGCAAGGTTTGTGGATGACTGCAAAAAGGTTGTCATAATCGATGTTTGGGACAACAGAGACATCCTTAAAAAGGGTCTCAGTCAGACAGATGTGGAGTCAAAGTTATGGACTCGAGTTACAGTCATACAAATACCACATAGCTGCCAACATCCTAAATATGGAGGTAATAATAAGGGATCTATGGACACATGTGGATAGTCATCACTACTTCCAGAAACACATTCACAAAGTGGTTAGAAAATTATGCTATATGCTCCCACAAACTGCCAAGGTCTTTGCATGTAGGTCAAAGGAGTTTCCCTCTACTCATCAGTCATCAGACCCATCATAGAGTACCACAACACACCTGCGATGAATCTGACTAGGCACCTTCAGCAGCTGGAAAGACCAGCGACGTATCTCAACAAGAGCATTACTGGCCTCAAACAGTTGCCCCATGCAACAAGACTGAATTTAACTCAATTTGTTCTCTGTTGCATACAGTCTACTCAGGTGATCTCTGCCCAACAGACAGGTCCATGTCCAATGCAGAACGGATGTACATGTGCTATCTGACGTAACCCCAAGCTCGCTGTACTACATGCTCTAGAGATATCATCATCACAACAATAAATAGAACATGTTGGAGGGATACATTAATAACTCACAGACTTCCTTTTCTTTGGAACAGACTCCCTCCCAACTTACATTAAGCTGAGTCCCTCACGGACACTCTTCCAGAAGAGCCTTGATGAGTGTATGTGAAACTGATCTGTCACACCATGGATCACTTCATCTGCTCTACTACACAGAGGCCTAGGGAACTAACTCCATGGGTGGTGACAGCTGCACACTCTGGCCATACTAATATATGTCTTCAGGCAGATAGCCTATTACCTACCTATGTACCTATATATATATATATATATATATATATATATATATATATATATATATATATATATAGTTTCATAGTTTCATAGTATAGTACTAGGCTATCTGCCCTGGGGCATTTGTAAGCCTAGCCATAGTGATGTGGCTTTTGCCACCCCATGAAATGGTACAAAAATGTACAGAATAAATCTAGAATACTGTGCCTCTGTCTAGTAGTTGACACAATGAAGGTCCCCTTATATAATAGAATTAGTTTACTGTGCCCCTGTCTAGCAGTGACACAGATGTGACCCCTGGGGTAAACTTACGATCTCCCATATATATATGTAGGGGGAACACAGTATAATAAGTCAAAGATGGATGGGCAGAGATGTGTGTAAGAGGGTAACAATGACAGGGAGCCATCCAGGACTGTCCCACCCAGCACACATCCCAATGGCACAAAATACATGAGGTGCACATCTCACCCAGTGTACATAACAGCCACCGGTATCTGTAAGCATTACATTGTATGTGGTCCATGTGCCTGCTGTACAACATGACGGTACAAAGAAGTACATATCTACTATCTGTAGACATGTGCCTGTCACATAGTCTACTACATACCTATGAACCTATCTTCAATAAGGCATATGTTAGCCTAGGCAAGTTGTGCAGCTTTCACCACCACATTGGGTAGTCTCCCAAGCCCTCATTCTAATAGTTAGTACCCTAAGACCCTTTCTAGTGGGGCTGCTGATGTGATGCCTGGCATGAATTGTCTATTTCCCATACACTCATCAAGGTTCCTATTGAAGAGTGTCAGCGAGGGGCTCTGTCTCGTGTACATTGGGACTCTGTTCCACAGTAAGGCAAGTATCTGGGATGGTACTCTATCCCACCAGCAAGTTGTATTCATTGTTGTGATGAGGTTCATATCCCTGGAGTGTGTAGGGTGACTCAATTTTGTTATCTGTAGATGGAGCATGCTCAGCAGTTATGTGTTGGACATGGCTCTGTATGTTGGGCATAGTGTGCCCCTGAGTAGGCGGTATGCAATGAAGAACAGATTTAGTTTTACCAGTTGTGTTGCATAACACAACTATTTGAGGCCAGTAATCCTCTTGGTGAGGTACTTCTGTGGTCTCTACAGTTGCTGGATATGCGTAGTCGAGTACATCCAAAATGGTGCATTGTACTTAATGATGGGTCTGATGACTTAAGAGTAGAGGGCCACCACTACCTCTTCGGATCCTGATGCAAACCCTTTGTTGATTAGGTGGGCCACATAGGATTTCCCAATCACTTTGGCAACATGGTTGTCAAAGGAAAGATGACTATCTACTTGTGTCCCCAGATCCCTTATTACCTATTCAGTTTTAAGGGGGTAACACCTATGTGGTAGTTTGTGTGTACTTTGTTTTCACCAAAGTGGATCACTATGCATTCCTCCACATTGAGCTTGAGGCCATGATTCTGACACCAAACATCTGTCTCATAGAGTCCCTTCTGGAGAATATTTGTGTCATCCGGGGAATCTATTATGGCAAACACTTTACAGTTCCCAGCAAACTTAGTCAACCACAACCCTCCTGTGTTGGCATGTACATTTTAGAAGTCTATACCAAACAGGAGGGACCCCATGACTGAACCCTGGGGGCCACCAGTTGTTACCGGTCTAGAGTCTGACATGTAGCCAGCAACTCTTAGTTTGTGGAATCTATCTGTGAGCCAGTTTGCAATCCATCTTGTGATGTATGGATTCATGCCCAGGTTGGTGAGTTCATTTATGATACCTGACTGGGGAATGGTGTCAAAGGCTGTAATGAGGTATAGGTAGGCTGTGTTGAGCTCATTTCAATCATCTGTAGCCTGGGTAATGGTCTCAATGAAATCACCCCAGTTCAGGAGGTGTGATCTGCATATGATGAAGCCAAACTGGGTGTGCTCAACTGTGTGAAGGTTCACAATCTCTTTATTGTTGACTTACATTATGATTGGCTCCATTGCCTTAAAGAGCAGACTCGTCAGGCTCATAGAGCATGAATGTCAAGGGGTTTTTGTGTTCCTACCCCTGTTGAGTGTGAAGAATGTTGCTGTGCAACATTTTATGGGCACATATCTTGTAAAGAGCATGTAGAGAGAGGTGTAGGTATCCTTGATGAATATGGATACATCCCAACCCTATGTGCTATGATCCAGGTCCTGATGCTGGAAGGTATGGAATGAGTAGTATCCTGGTAGTGCTGGTGTGCTCTTTGGAGCCTTGAACTAGGTTTCTGTTACTGCACAGATATCAATATTCTCCATACTGAGATGTGCCTCGAGTATGTGCATCTGGAGGCTGAGACTTCTGGCAATGAGTAGCATTTAGCTAACTTTGTGTTTATTTGTGTTGGTTACAGGGTTTGGTTTGTCCTGCATGACCGGTGTTCCACACCTGAAGTCAGCGCCTCATTGGTCTAATTACCCTACATATCCACATTCTGGACCGCCCATTAAAGAAACCATGTTAAAAAATGTCTCCAAAGCCAACTTCATGCTTCTTAAGACAGAAGTGCTGAACTTCAGGACACCCATGCAGATGGACAATACTGTTAAGACTACTGAATCCTTCACAATTGCACTTTATAAGCACTTACATGAGTGTATGCATCGTGCTATCCCAAACAGAACCAAGACGCTATCCTCCAAAAAAAGGAAGCCAATCTGGTGGTCCCCTGCCATAAACAAACTGCACAACAGAAGGAAGAAACTTTTGCAAAAGAGGGTAAAATCCCATGAGTGGAGGAGCTCCCTGGTCAGCCTCAGGAAGAAGCTGCGATCCCTGATAAAATGCTCCAAAGCTAGTTACGAAAACAAAGTCAACACTGATTCTAAAGACAACCACAAAGCATTTTATAGCTATGTCAAGAATTTCAATGGCAACACTCAGATCTGCTCTGAGTTACAGCACAATGGCACTAAATATACAGACCCAACTGATATTGGCAACAGCCTGGCAGATAGGATCATTGCTAACTTTACCCCCCTCACCCATGAAAGAGCGCATCTCTATGAAGTTTGGCAGTGGGAGGTTGGCATAATGGTTAAAGTGTTCACCTTAAAAACACAAGGTGCAGGGTTTGAGTCTCACATGGGGTAATTGGCTAGGCTTAAAATGGCCCACAAGGATAATTAGCCTAGTAATAACCTATGAATTATTTTCTGGGGTTGGGAGGGTGGTCTAATGGTTAAGGTGCTTGCCTTACAAGCACAAGTTGCAGGGTTTGAGTCTCACAAGGGATAATTGGCTAGGCTTAAAATGGCTCACAAGGGCAGTTAGCTTAGTACGAACGTATAATCCCCTATAATCCCTATAAATAATGGAAAGTTGCTGTCATCATGGTTGCACAGGTAAAAACCATGCTCCAAAGCCAGGAACACAGCATCCATGGGACCAGATTACATCCCAGACTGCGTTCTACACGAACCACAGAACGAACTGGTACCACACCTACATACTATGTTCAATCATAGCCTCACCTCAGGCTTTGTGCCTGCTGAATGGTGCACAGCAACGGTTATCCCACTACACAAGGGGGGAGCCACCACGGACCCCAGGACCTAGTGCCCCATTAGCCTGATGAGCCTGGTCTGCAAGGCCATGGAACGTATCATCATGGAACTTATAAATAAAGACATTGGTAATCTCCAAACTCTGGACCACAACCACTTTGGGTTTGTAAAAGGCAGATCATGTCTCCTAAACCTGATAGACTTCTTTGAAGCAGTCACCAAAGCTGTAGACAAGGGTAAGGTGGTTCACACAGCCTATCTAGATCTTGCCACGGCTTTTGACACCATCCCCCACTCTGGAATTATGGATAAACCCACTAAACTAGGTATAAATCCCTATGTCACAAGATGGGTTGCCAACTGGCTGACCGACACAACCCACACTGTAAAAGTAGCAGACTCCAAGTCCAACTTTGGACCAGTGACAAGTGGAGTACCAAAGGGTTCAGTCCTGGGTCCTGTCCTGTTTGGTATCTACCTCCCTGAAGTACAGGTTAACATGGAAGGTTTCTGGCTAATGAAGTTCCCAGATGACTGCAAACTAGGAGCCATAATCGAGACTACTAATGATGTGGACATCCTACAAAAGGACCTCACTGAGACAGATGCATAGTGTCAAAGCCATGGCCTCAAGCTAAATGCCAAAAAGTGCATTGTCATCCACTTTTTTGGTAAAAACACTGTACCCATGAACTACAATATAGGTGGTAGTATACTTAACACCAAAAGTGTGATAAGATACCTTGGGACACAGGTGGACAGTAGACTCTCCTTTGATAATCACATCACCACAGTAGTCAGAAAATCCTTCTACAGAGCACACCTCATCACAAAAGGTGTCTCGTGCAGAATAAAATAGGTCATTGTTCCCCTCTACTCATCACTCATTAGATCCATTATAGAGTACAATGCCCCTTTTGCTATGTACCTCACAAGACATCTACAACAACTAGAAAGCCTGCAGAAATACCTCACAAAGAGGATTAGCGACCTCAAATACATGCCATACACAGACCATCTCAAAACACTACAGCTTTACTCTGCTGCATATCGCCTACTCAGAGGTGATCTCTGCCTAACATACAAAGCTATGTCAAACACAGAGCTGTTGGACATGCTCCACTTAAAGAAATCCCAATCCCTCTGAGCGTTGGCCCCAAAACCCAGACTGAAATACTAAAGGAGGGGGTGTATCCATTTTCATAAAGGATACCCACACCTCCAGGTTAGTGGCACAGCACCAGGCCTTGGAGACCATGCAAGTGCAACTAACATTGGGCAAAGCTGCTTATCAGATCGTAGCCTGCTATGGATCGCATACCTTGTCTCAGGCCCCTCACTCAGTATTCCTGAGAACACTGGGAAATATAAAGGTCCTACCTAACACCATGATATGAGGAGATTTCAACTACACAAACATTGACTGGGAGAATTACTTGAGTACAAAGTCCTTTACCCAATGCTTCCTAGAGTTTATAAACTCAAATGGCCTGGAACAGCTGGACACCACGCCCACTAGAGGTGACAACATACTGGACCTGATCATCACCAACATGGGGGATCAGTGTTCCACACCAGAGGTAAACCCCTCGCTGGTAATATCAGATCATGAAGTAATCACACTGGACATCCACATCCCGACCCCCCCCCCCCAGTCAACAAAACCACTGTGAAAAATTTTTCAAAAGCAAACTTCACACTTCTCAAGACTGAAGTGGAAAGTTCCAAAGCCCCCTTGCTACAGGATAATATTATCCAATCTGCAGAATCCTTTACAAGTGCATTCTATGAGCATCTACAGGGATGCATGGATCGAGCCATCCCAATTAAAACCAAGACTCACTCCTCCAAAAAGAAGAAACCAATCTGGTAGTCCTTGCCCATAAATTAGCTATACAACAGAAGGAGGAAACTAACATATGCTAGAGCAAAATTCCAAAAAGGAAAGGCATCACTGATCATTATTAGCAAGAAACTACGATCGCTCATAAAATAATCCAAGTCCAGTTTCTAAAGAAAAATTGGCAAGGAATCTAAAGATAACCACAAAGCCTTCTTTAGCTATATCAAACATTTAGGTGGCAACTCTCAGATATGTTTCAGCTACTGCAAAATGGCAAAAAATACACTGAACCAACTGACATTGCCAATATCCTGATGGACAAGTTCAGTGCAAACTTCACCCCCCCCCCATTACCTCCAAAAGGGCCCATGTCCATCCCAGAAGAATGCAGAGCCCCAGACTTCATGGACATGCACGTAAAAACAGCCATCTCCAAAGCTAAGAACACAGCATCAATGGGACTGGATGGTGTCCCAGACTGCATCTTACATGAGCTCCAAAAGGAACTAAATCCTCACCTACATTCACTGTTCAGACTCAACCTTAGCACAGGCTATGTACCCAAAGAATGGTGTACAGCAACAGTCATCCTGCTCCACAAAGGTGGTGCCACAACAGAACCTGGAAACTATCGCCCTATAAGCCTGACCAGCCTGGTCTGCAAAGCTATGGAGCGAATTATCATGGAACTCATAAACAGAGACATTGGGAACCTCCAGATACTGGACCCTACCCAATTTGGCTTTGTTAAAGGCAGATCCTGCCACCTAAATCTAGTTGACTTCTTTGAAACAGTTACCAAGGCCATAGATGAAGGGAAGGTAGTCCACACAGCCTACCTGGACCTCACTAAGGCCTTTGACACCATTGCCCAATCTGGCATCATAGACAAGCTTACCAGCTTGAACATTAACCCCTATGTCACGAGATGGGTGGCCAACTGGCTCACGGATAGAATACACATGGTCAGAGTTGCAGGTGCCATGTCCGACTCTAAATCAGTCACAAGTGGCATCCCACAGGTCTCGGTCCTGGGACCCCTCCTGTTCAGTATATATGTCTCTGAGGTACAGACAAGCATGGGGGGACTATGGCTGACCAAGTTCCCAGATGACTGTAAACTGGGGGCCATAATCGTCTCACTGGCTGACACAGACATCCTCCAGAAAGGTCTTACAGAGACAGATACCTGGTGTCAAAACCATGGCCTCAAGCTGAATGGCAAAAAATGCATAGTCATCCCCTTTGGAAAAAAACAAAGTGCCCACAAATTACCACATAGGTGGTAATCCACTAGGTACGGAAAATGTAATTAGGGACCTGGCGACCCAGGTAGATAGTAACCTCTTCTTTGATAATCACATTGGCAAAGTGGTTAGTTATTCCTTTTATGTAGCCCACCTAATCACAAAAGGGTTCACCTCTAGATCAAGAGAGGTCATTGTGCCCCTCTACTCATCACTCATTAGGCACATAATAGAATACAATGCCCCATTTGTTATGTACCTTATTTGGCACATGCAACAGCTGGTAAGACCACAGAAGTACTTCACCAAGAGGATCATGGGCCTCAAAGAGATGCCCTATGCAGCTCGACTAAAGAAACTCCAGCTCTACTCGGTTGCTTACTGCCTGCTCAGATGTGATCTATGCCTGATGTATAAGGCCATGTCCAACCCAGAATTAATGGACATGCTCCACCTCAAGAAAAACAATTCTCTTAGAGCCACATGCTCCAGTGAATTAAACCTCAGCAAAGCAATAAACAGGATATGCTGGAGGGATAGATTCCTGTCCCAGAGACTTCCCTCACTCTGGAATAGAATCCCAGTTGATGTTAGGCAGAGCCCCTTGCAGACTCTCTTCAAGAGGAATCTTGATGAGTGGATGGGAAATTATAAATTTACCCCTGGGATCAATTCAGTGGCCCTGCTAGACAGAGGCCCAGGAAACTAATTTAAAAGGCAGGCGAAAGCCAACACATTCTGGCTAGGCTTATAAATGCCCTTGGGCAGATAACCTAGTACCTATCTATGAACCTATGAACCTACACGCTCTAGGGACCTAAACCTTGTCACCACAATAAACAGAACATGCCAGAGGGATAGATTCCTGTCCCACAGACTTCACATACTACAGAATAAACTACCTATCTATATCAAACAAAGCTCCTCATTAGCACTCTTCAAGGAAAATCTTGATTATTGGATGGCAAATAGGAAATTCACCCTGGAGATCACTTCTGTTTCTCTGCATGACAGTGGCACAGGAAAATAAATTTCTTGGTTGGCAAAGGTCAAGGTACCTTTTTGGCTAGCCTTGTATAGGCCCCAGGGCTGGTAGACTAGTACCTACCTATGAACCTTGCCTAAAAAAGGTAATATGGGGACAGCACGAGCCTTGGCCAGTATTCAGAAGCATAGGAGCGACAGGTGCAAACCATCTGTAGTGAAGCAACAAGGCTTGTCTATCATGTCATCACAGGCAGACAGACACTGGATCCCCTTTGAATGACACCAGAAGCTCAGCCAATTTTTGAAGTTTATTATCTTTCTGTTATATTGCAGTATCATGTAGGTGAAGGTAAGATGCTACACAAGGTTTGACCCCCATATATGATATGGTCATGGCCTATGCATACAATACACTCACAATACACCTAGTATGATAAGCCTGCTTAGGTTAGCAAATGTGAAAAAAGCCTTTGTGCAAACTGTCAGCAAGTAATGTCTGTATTGCACCCTGTAACTCCATATTGCCTGCTGAAGTGTAAAGACGTACTTAGTTTGGATTAAGAACACTGCACTTGCCAACTGTGCATGTCTTCCTGGGGAGAAGCAACCTTTTTGGAGACTACTCAAACACCTTAAAAGTGGTATACTCATCTTTGTCAATTCCGATGATGTCACCATCCTACAAATATACCTGTGGAAAGGTGAAATCCCAGTAATGTGTATAGTGCATTGTGTAAATGCGTACTGCTGTAGTATCATAATGTAGTTAGGTAGGGGTTTGAATCCTGCACTTGCCAACTATCTGTGTGTGTATGTGTGTCTCCCTGGGGAGGAGCAACCATTTTGGAGACTATTCAAACACCTTAAAAGTGGTATACTCATATTTGTCCAGTCCGATGATGTTACCAACCTACAAATATACCTGTGGAAAGGTGAAATCCCACTAATGTGTATAGCGCATTGTGTAAATGCATGCTGCTATAGTATCATGATGTAGTTAGGTAGGGGTTTGAATCCTGCACTTGCCAGCTGTGTGTGTGTGTGTGTGTGTGTGTGTGTGTGTGTGTGTGTGTGTGTGTGTGTATGTGTGTCTCCCTGTCTCCCTGGGGGAAGCAACCTTTTTGGAGACTACTCAAACACCTTAAAAGTGGTATACTCATCTTTGTCAAGTCCGATGATGTCACCATCCTACAAATATACCCTTGGAAAGGTGAAATCCCAGTAATGTGTATAGTGCGTTGTGTAAATGCGTACTGCTATAGTATTATAATGTAGTTAGGTAGGGGTTTCAATCCTGCACTTGCCAACTGTGTGTGTATGTGTGTCTCCCTGGGGAGGAGCGACCTTTCTGGAGACTACTCAAACACCTTAAAAGTGGTATACTCATCTTTGTCAAGTCCAAAGATGTCACCATCCTACAAATATACCCGTGGAAAGGTGAAATCCCAGTAATGTGTATAGCGTATCGTGTAAATGCGCACTGCTGTAGTATCATAATGTAGTTAGAAAATAGTTTGAATCTTGCTCTTGCTGACTGCGTGTGTGTGTCTGTGCTCCAGGTGTGTGACACCGTTGGCCAATGTGGAGTGTGTTTTGATTTTTATAGTGTATGACATATCACAATGACAACTGTATGTGCATTACACATGTAAGGTAGCTGTGGGGCAAATCCATATACATACATGTGACCTCAAATATTTCATAGGTGGGTATTCTGCTTTCTCCATGAATGCATGTGTTATGTTTGCCAGAGTGTGCTGGCACTTTCCAGACCTTAGGTCACTTCTGTATGCTTGTGACAAACTTAGCCACTGCAGTGATCCCTGGGCTATGGCTTCCGTTCCACATCCACTCATCACGGTTTCTATTGAAGAGTGTGAGTGAGGGTTTATGCTTGAGGTATATTTGAAACCTGTTCCAAAGCAAGCAAAGTCTGGCAAAGATGACTACTCATTATAGGTGTGCAACAACCTCTGTGGATCTGCATGCAAACCCTTTATTGCTTATGTGCTCCACAGAGGGATTTCCAAAACCCTTTGGTAATGTGATTACCAAAAGAGAGATGACTTAACACATGGCTCTATGTATACATTAGTACCTGTTACACATTTTGGGGGCTACTACCTATGTGGTACTCTGGGGATACTTTGTTTTCTAAAACTGGATAACTGTTCTTTCTTAGGCTTATAGCTTTACAGCATGAGTTTGACACCAGGTATCTATCTGTATGATACCCTTTTGGAGGATGTGTGTGTCATCTGGAGAATAAAGTATAGCCCACAGTATGCATTTTCATCAAACATGGGCAAACATATCCCTACTATGTTTGCTTGTACCTAAGAAAGCTATATGTCAAACAGGAGTGGCCCCAGGACTGAGTGCAGGTGCATACCACTTGTTACTGGCATAGAATAGTGCATGGAGGCTGCAAATGTTACTGTGTGTCCTACATCTGTCCGTCAGTTGTCAAGCCACCATTTAACAATCGTTTATGGTCAGTCTGTTGAGGTTATGTCTAATACCAGTATGTGGGATGGGTATGATTTGCTGGTGAGCTATAGCTTGGCTGTGTTGACCTCCCCTCCCTCACCTATAACCTTGTTGACTGGCTTGAAGTCTACTAGGTGTAGGAGCCATGATCTGGCCTTTAGAGAACCTAAGTGGGTATGGTGCAGTGTTTGCAGGTTCATAATGTCTCTGTTAATGAGATCCATAATGCTGTGCTCCATAGCCTTCCAGATAACATTGGTCTGGCTTTTAGGGTGAGAGTTTCCAGGACCTGTTGTAGTTCTACCCTTAATTTATGTTAACGTTTGCACTGGATGTGACGAGGGTGGACAGGTTTAAGAATAAGTATATTAGAGGGTCAGGCCAGGTTTGAAGGTTAGTAGACCATGCCAGATAGGCAGGATTAAGTTCGTTTGTACATGTGCTGAGGAGGGATGCAGAATATATTGTGAAATAGATGCTAAGGATGAATCCGCCAGGTAACAGGAAAAGAGGAATGCCTAAGATGAGGTTTATGGCTGTGGTGAGAGAGGACATGCAGGTGGATGGTGTGACAGTGCAAGATGCAGAGGACAGTAAAACATGGAAACAGATGATGTACTGTGGCGACCCCTAATGGGAGCATCTGAAAGGAGAAGAAGACGTTGTAGCTCAACCCTTGTGGAATGTGAATACCATTACCATATGTCATTCCACATGTATGTAGCCTGTATAGAGGCTACATCTGGACAGAGCGTTTAGGTGAGTGGTGACTTCATATGTCAGCTTGTGTATGACACAGCCAGGGACACTGTCCAGTACCATTGCCACTGTGGTGTGGACCTTGTTAAAGAGATGTTTTAACTAGAGTGTCTGTGAATCATCAGGTATTACGTTCTGCAGGTCTGGAAATGTGGCCCTTGTATATCGACAGGGTGGTGAAATCCGCATTCAAACTGTCACAAGGAATTGGTAATGTCAGTCAGATAAGTGTACTTTGTGACCATTTACATTAACTGTGACCCAATCTGAGATTTCCCCTGTAGATTATGAACAACAGTAAAGACAGCTTTGGTGTTGTCTTTGGAATTGTTGCCTTTTTGTATTTTGAAGCTTGCCTTGTATGTTTATTGAGGGATTGAATTTTCCAAATGATACTGACCAGAGAGGTTATCCCTTCTTTGTATGTAACTCTTTTTTGGTATAACATCACACCTTCTATTATATATTTAGTTTATGGCAGGGGTCCATGAGACTAATGCAGTTTTACTGTATAAGTGAGAATTTCTTGTGTTTGTGATAGCACAGTCCATGCAACCCTGCAGGTGAACAATGTGCATTAATACAGGATTATGCAGCTGGGACACTGTTAACCTTACTAATGCAAACCAATGACAGATAGGAACAACAGCATCACCCACAGCACAGTGTCAACCCATGTCATACACACACATGCGTACTCAAGTTCCAAAACGTGTGTAGTACAATGCATACTGGCCGCCAATAGAAACTATGGAGTATTAACACTGGCCAATACAGGGCATGTCACCCTGCCCATGTGTCCAATATGCACATACATGCAGACAGTGCACCTCCACCATGTTCACAAATGTACACCTGCAACCTGTGCTGCACACACCCCACACTTACTGTCCACTGTATAACACATGCTCACACAACTACACACATCAGCCAAGTGGCACATGGACAAACAAAAAACAATTGGAATAAACACTGGTGGAAACAATACAACATTGCTAATTACAGCTTTAATGCATCATGCCTGCTCAGCTACACCTTCAAGGATATCATTACACTTTACTGCTGACAACATGCTATACATTCAACCATTGCTATACTTTATCAAAGTCACCCTGTGCATCAGCACCATGTTAGCCTGTTCCTGCATCAATGTTACAGATGACAGGAGGTGGCACAGGTTTCATCATATGCACAGGATGTGTTGTTGGTTTGCCAGAGGCCTACACTGAGCCATACAATTGACATGTGTGTGTGAGTGTGTGTGTGAGAGCCATGAGTACTGTTATGGGTCAATGTTGATGTAATGTGTGCGGGTATGTGGTTGCCCTAGGTTTCTGGTTTATGCTTGTGTGTCTGCATGCACACAGTTCCATCATGTGGCAGCCATATACGAGGATTTGCGGGACAGCTACAGACTGTACCTGGCAGGCTTTACAGATCACCGTCTCTGGCCATGGATATGGAACCTGTGCCTGGCAGGGGTGCTACAGACAGTATCAGTTACTAATCCAGACTGGGTGCTATCCTCAGAGGTTGACATATGTCCACTGGATCCAGGTCCCTGCTGGGACTGGCCAGAGCCATGTGCATGTGGTCTTCTAGGATGGTCTATGGGCAGCTCCCCACAACATTGCTGGGGCTGGTACTGGCACTACAGGAGTGGCTGCGACTTGCTGTACATCCATGGCGACCTCCAGCTGCTGATGTTGCTTGCATATGTCCACGTCGATGTCTCAACCGTCCCGCACTGTCCTGACACATGGACATGACATTGTGTAGGACATTCAGTGTCCCACCCCAACGTCTATCAATGACCTCAGTGTAATTACGCATGGCACCTGCTAGGTTACGGATACTGTCATTTACAGAGGTGTTATGAGCCCTCTGTGCCCTTAGGCCCTGTCTGGTGTACTGCTCCATTTGTGCCTGTGCCTCCATGACAGCCTGGAACATGCGTGTGGTTGAAAGAGTTGTGGCACGTCTGCCAGGGGCATGATGACCAGCAGTGCTCTGACAAGAACCCCTGGACATCTGCCTATGTGGTACTGTTCCAGACATCTGGCTATGGCTGCTGTGTCCTGATACATGTGCCATAGATTCCACATTGTCCTGGCCAGTGCCAACCGTACACTGTCCCTCAGCTAAGAGCAATGGTGATGATGGATGTACAGGCAGTATGACTGTGTGCATGGATGGGGTGGAGACTTGTGTACTGTCAATTGGTGGCCCAACAACAGACCCTGACAAAGCTGCCTGTGCCTCAACACACCAATCCACATGATCACTGTCTGTCTCAGTGACATCAGGTTCCCTGCTGTACTGAACCAACCCCACCTCAGCACCTGTGAGAGGAAAACAGGAAACACACTTTAAGACCTGAACATGATGTCAGACCACATGCACACATGCGCAAATACGCACATGTGCACATGCACACATGAGCACATGCACACATGCACATGCACACATACACACATGCGCACATGCACACATGCGTACATGCACACATGCACATATGCACACATGCACACATGCACACGTGAACACATGCACACATGCACACATGCACACACACAAATACACTCCTCCCTAAAGCACACACACACACACACACACACACACACACACACACACACACACACACACACACATCCACACACACACACACAACACCAGCAATCCCAGAAAATACACAATAGCAGGTGATGGTGGGGTACAATATCACAAGCAAAACAGTCATATCACACATGTCAGCATGCAGGACATGTGTTGCTCAACAGCATGCAGTGCAAGTGTAGACAGTCCTTGTTACTAACACTATACATGGCCTTGACGCATGTGTTTTTTTATTAGGTGATTGGCCTCTCCCTGGAACGCAATGCATACATGGACACAACATTGCTGTGCAAGTATTCAAAACTCTGTAATGTACTGTGCACCATAACTCACAGGTCTACATACCATGGCTAGATGTGTATCTGTGTGTCAGATAGGTATCCAATGCTGATTACAGCCTCTGTGTCTTTAGCAAATAATTGTGGACACAGTTTTAGCACATGCATGATGAGTATTCACACAACATCATCAGTGGTGCATGTATAATTGATGGAATGCCATTTGTCCACATACCCAATGTACAGTAGTTATGGTGAGTGTAGATCATATTGTGGACATGCCAGTGTCATCCACGACATAGCATGCTAAAACACAGCTGCATATTTAAACATCACACATATCCAATGTGTGTCATATGACCTAGCCACTCAATAGCATCGCAAGACATATATGTGTCAGTTGTGCAAATGGTGATTGGTATGCATATTGTTTAGAGGTGCATATGTTTGCACACACACACACAACATTGAGGTTATAGCAATGAAAGCTATGTGTTGTACTGTGGCTACAATAACTGGATGGGGTATAGTACCATAGGCCATCATCATGAAGCATCATGTGGTCACTCAAGGCTACAAATGTTTCCCAAACCAGCACTAATCATGCTGTACCAGAACTGTACTACCTTGGCTACATTCACCATTTCACAACCAGTAGTTACATGGGTTTGTAAGGAGGCCAATAAGGAGCATTCCCTGACATGAATGTGTAGTGTGTTGCAGAGTGTTTAAATGCCCCATGACAGGCCTCTACCCCTCAGGTATATTATGTGTAATGTGTGGATCAGAATTTGGATACTGGAGTGTGTCTTTACAGAGGGTTTGTGAATCCTTTATGTGTAGCATGTTAAAATGCTCTGTTTATGACATAGTTGTGTATGTTATGTGCATGTTGAGTATCAACTTTGCCTATTCAATGGTCACTACAGTGTAGCCACATTTGTTTGAGATGATCTGGGTATTGCATGTGTTTGAGGCAGCTAATCACATTAGTGGGATGTACGTGGTCTTACACCAAACATGCACAGCATGCATTATGGGTAGGTGTGTTACATGTGTACATGGCCTACACCTTAACTATGACATGCACTTTTTATTTACAATAATAAATGTAGAACACACTTACCAGCATCTGTCTGATGTCACCCCAGAGGGGCCTACATAGAGTTGAGACAGTTTGTCAGTGGCCACAACTGTGGCATTGCTACTGTGTGTTTGCAATCTTACAGTACAACAACAGTTTACATTCACAGGGCTACAGATTATGTTCCAAATTATCAGTATTGCACAACAGGGTCCTCATCTTCTAACTACACTCTCCACATCTCACATATGCATGATCTACCAATACAGATAACAGTAGTCTACAGATATGCCATGTTACCTGCATGCTCCATGTGTGGTTGCTGGGTGGCTCCAACCTCCATCATGGTGTATGTCTGCTGCTGCTGTTGTTGGGCAGATGCCACGAGGCTCAGGAGCAACTCCTCCACTCTGGTAAGGGGGGTGGATATTAACACCACCTCCTGTTGCAAGCACACTGATGGACATGTCTGAGTAGATCACTGCAGTGGTGGCGTACCTGCTCATATGTCCGGTTATGCAGGCCTACCTCATTGACCCTCCGGACAACATCTTGCCACATTGCAGTACACTTCTTCTGGTTCTGGCTGGTTTGTGAGAACATTAGACTGTAGTGCTGAATCATACAGCTAGTAATGATCTCATCTTCAGCACTACTATAGCTGGAATTTCTATGATGTGCCATGATCCCTGGAAGACATAAAGAAAAAATATGTCTGAGCAAGTCATATGGCAAATTTAACATTATACAGTACAGATATCACTGAACTGCCATATATAGCAACCTATTAGCTAACTGAGAGGGAAACACTTTAACTACTACTTATCACTGCTCACCCTACAACTGCTTGGAAGTGCTTGGCTCACTCTATATAATGAACCATGTTATGCACAGCAACAAAATAAAATCACTATATAAGACTATACAAGAGTACCTAGCACATTGTATGCAACACAATGCACCACCTAGCCACAGTAGATATACATCAAGTTGATGTGTAAATAAATATGTCATCCATCACAATGAGTGTAAGGTCCAGTAAATGTATTACTATTATACCACACAACTTGTTAATGGCAAACCCATGGCCAAAATATGTGCACAATTGGGAATATAGGTCGCATACTGCTGTAGTCCACTATAAATGTTGCTAGATACGCAGTTATATGTTTTACCACACATATGACAGAGGACATGTTACAGATATACCCACACACACATCAGACATAATTACAGGACACAAAGGTATGGCAACCCAGATAAGCTTTACATGTGTACTATACACTACTGTGTGTCAGTACTTACAAAACATTAATCTTGGGGAATGTAATATGTGATGAATACAGGGACCACACAAAACAGTGGCTGCAAGCAATGTAGACATACACCATACTTTGCTGTACAGG
>NC_056743.1:467568964-467583964 GCF_019279795.1 Protopterus annectens | reverse complement strand
CCACATGGTAGCCAGAGATTAGCTTGTTATTCTTTGTCTGTGCACCATACAGGTCTTTTCAGCACTAGAGCAATGGCATTGTTACAGTTGGTTGCAACCAGTACATGGCTACATCCTTTTGTATTTCAGTGTTGTATTCCTACATAAGGGTATACTTCCGGAACTCCTTCCAAAGATATTTGCACAATGTGCAACAGCAGAAAGGCTGCTATGCCTCTGTGTTTCTGCTTCTGCCAGACCTCTCAAACACTCAGGTACATATTTGAACAGACTCAGGGAAAAGTAGAGAAAAAGTCAGGGACATGTTTAAAATATTAGTGCCATTAAGTTGAGACTTTAAGAGAACCAGAGCATATGGATTAATACACCTTTTCTGAAGTAAAAGAAGTGTCTAACTCTTAATTATTGTCATTACTCATTATGTGTAATTCAGCACCTTTCTGGCCCAAGTCAGTAGTTTTCAGAAGGATTTAGAGGGACAGAGCTAATTTTTTTTTCAAAATCAGGGACATCCCTGAAAATTAGGGACAGTTGGAAGGTATGGCCGCTGCCCTAAACAGATATGCCAGTGTTTGTCCTGCTGTGATAATGTGCAAGGTTTGTAAAGTTATGGTGTAACATTATTTCCTGCTAGAATGGCTGCTTCTCTTATCACAATCATGTAATGTAATCCCACAACAACCGTTGGTAAAGATCCATCGAACAAGTTGTGTGGTATGGCATTCCTAATTTTTCCTTTACATTCACTCATTCTGATACATGATATATTTATTTCAGCACCAACTTTTGTTGTATATCTACCATGGCTTAGTGGTACGTCATGCAGTGTAGTGTGTACAAGGTCCAGGGTTCGAGACTGACAGAGGTGTTTTATTTTGCTGCTGAGCAGAACAAGGGCCCTCACATACAGAGTGACTAAGACACTTTTAAGCAGTTGTGAGTGGGTTTGCGTGATGCTTAACAATGCTTAGCTAAGCGCAAATAAGCGCACACTTGCACAAACCCACTAACTACTGCTTAATAGTGCTTACTCCCGCTAAACCCCGCGCTCATTTCTTTGAAAGAAAAGAAAATGGGGAGATAGGAAAGTGATGAAAAAGGGGCACAAAGAGGGAAAGACAGCAGGGAAAATAGCTCAGGATGTGCAGTACGGGTGTAGGGAAGGTCCATAGTTGCCCATTTCTTTAACAACAACAGCTGTGCATATGGAATAAATTTGGAGGTACATATGAAACCTTCAACCCCTGAGAGAGGGGTGAGGACAACAAAGTATGTTGTAATGCCAATGAAATTACATTTTATGTGTCCAGGGGACATGTGTGCAAAATGGGCAGCTATGTATGGGGTGTAATTTTTTTGGGGGAGCAGATTGCCCTTTTTTTTCAGGTGAGAGTGGAATGTGGGGTAGGGGAAGTAGATATATTTGAGGAGGTAGGTTGGGGAGGTAAACAGACAAGACAAACAAGACGCATACAGGGGCAGAATATGACACATGTGGTGGGTGAACACCATTGACGGGGAGGGATGTTTGGAAATCGCAAGCCCATGAGCCCACAGATGGTAACAGTGGAACTGAGATCCCCACCCATGGGCAGTCACCACTGTACCTTCACAGCCCAGAGGGTGGCTGTGCTGGGGGCTGTATAGGAGGGGCAGGATGACCTGGGAGTTGAGCCACTCATGCCTCAAGCTGGCGTAGAGGTTCTGCAACAGAATGCTTGATCTCTCTATGCACCACAGCCCGGACCATTTGCAGGGTGATAGGTGGCTCTCCTCCGCCCACGCTTGCACAGGGGGACCGAGCCCCATCCCCTGCAGCGCTTTCACCCGAAGGTGGCAAAGGGCCAATGGAGGAGGAGGTCCCAGGCTGGGCATCAGACCTGCTGGTGCCAGGTGCCATGGCCAGCTGAGGTGAGACAGGTGGGACGGCTGGGACCGGCCTTCCCATATGAACTATGTTTTGGAGAATTTAATAAAGATATGGATTAGTAACAGTCAACAGCATTCCCAGTTAGTTATAACAGCATGCAGAAGTATTCCCATTAACCCAACACACCAGAGTTTCAACAGTTGAAAAGTAAGCATAACACATGCATATATAGAACAATAGTGGACATTACAACATCATGCAGGTTTAATTGATGGCAACAGGACACCACTATAGTGGTATTTGAACAGGGCACATGCATAGAAATGAATGCAAATATTTATAAACCAATAGGACTTATGTCCCAACAAATGTTTTGAGATTAGACATACCCATTGAGGTGTGGAATTGCATTTTTTATGCACATACAGTGGGGTGGAAAACATAGCTCAATTAACAACGTATATATCCTTCTAGTTTACACTACATTCCTATTACCTGCAGTTATATGTCCCTTACATGTATTATTACACTACCCAATGTCCTTCTATTTTGCAATTGGATTTTGCTAGATCATTATATACATGAGCTGTATATAACATACAAACTGTCCAGGATGCAGATGTTACTGCTACATATTTTGAGAGTTGCTCACACACACTACTGCTGTGATGGTACACTGACAGCCCTACTTTCATATAATTATCTAGATATGTTCAGGTGAAATTTTCAGTTATATGTTAACAGCTCCCTACATTTCTGGCAGCACACTGACATTTCTGGGGAACACAATACCAAGCTACTCATGTGCCAGATTAACCTGCACATGCTGGGCATGAACCAACAGTTAAGGGCTGTAAATATGCATAAAAGCTACTGGCACTCCCTTCATCCACTTTATATGGGCCTACCCAAGTGTGGGTTAACTAACACTGCTTAATACAACAGTACTATTTCTAAAATGCAACAGTGCAACAACATATCAAAGAAAATCACACAGACACACCAGGAATTTTACCTTTATTAAATAATTATTACACCTTTATTTATTGGGTTAAAATACTTTTTTGAAGGCTCTCTCATTTATTTTATATAACAGTACATGCAGAATAATTATTAAAATATTATTACACCTTTATTTATTGGGTTACAACACTTTTTTAAAGGCTCTCTCATTTATTTTATATAACACTACATGCAGAATAATTACTAACCTGCCTGGTGATGCAGCCTTTGCAGTCTATCTTCATGGGCTTGCTGATTCATAGCCCGGACACCTGCAGCTGTGAAGTAAAAGCAGTGATAATGAGACATACCTATCCATAGTATAGACAAGAATAGCAATTCTTAAATACTTAATACAATGGCTACTTACTCAGTACTGGGGCATTTGCCATCCCACGGGCCTCCTGGATCCACTGGTCCAGTTGATCCTTCTTGCGTCACTTCAGGCCAGAGTAATGGTGCCTGACCTGCTCACCAGTCCGAGGAATGCCAGTGGCACTGGTGAGATCACGAGCTAGACAGTTCCAGGCCTCCATTTTATATTGGGTGCCCTGGTACTGGCCCCGCAGGAGTCTTTTCTCGTGATTGTGGACAAGGAGCCAAACCATTACTTTGGTCTCCTCAATGCCCCAATGTTGTGCTCAAAATCGAGTGCCTTCTCCAACCCCGGCCATGCTGACTGCAGCAGGTAGCTACAACAAGTTATGGCAAGTATTCCCGCCTGTGGAGCTTAAATATGCCTCATTTCCCACACTTATTTGTAATTGGCCAGTTTGGAAAAAACTCAGCTGTAGGCTCACCTGCTTAGCTGATGTCAGCAATGTTTAATATTTCCTTGATAGATATGTGTCTGTTGACATTGCATGGTTCTGAAATGCGGTCATGGCTTAGTGATTATGTACTGTGCCTATAGTGCACAGTATCCCGAGTTCGAGCCCTGTCACTGTTTTTTATTTTCCTACTGGCCAGACCTCAATGGTTAAGATACAATGAAGGAGGAGTGGCCATGTTTAGCCGACTATGCTCAACTTTGCCTGACGTTGCTCAGCGTTGCTCAACGTTGCCTGATGTTGCCCGACGTTGCTCAACATTGCCCGATGTTGCGCTGGTTAGCGTGGTGCGCAGCTACGCGCAAACATGTTCTTTTTGCGCTAGTTTGCATGATGCGCAGCTCCACGCAAAGACATTTTTCTAGTTAATGCAGTGCTCAGCTACGAGCAATTAAATATAAATATGCTCAATACTGGTAAAATGTGCTTAGCAGTGCTTTACATTGCTTAAAATAATTTAATCATGCATCAGTATGCATAACCATTTCACCTTCCTATATGTATGTATGTATATATATATATATATATATATATATATATATATATATATATATATACACATATATAAAATTTCTTCACTACTACATATAACATTTCAATGCTTTTTACAAAACTTTAAATAATGCATGTCAGGAAATATTTTTGTATACAGAATTTCCAACAGAAAATGAAAAGTGTATTGGTGGGACTCGAACCGGGAATGCCTCCTCTTTGTTTGAAGGCTCTAACCACTACGCTATCGCTATTTCACTTAATTTGCATATATTTTTCTTATTATCCTCTTCGGTGTCTAAACTGCTAACTGTAGCTAAGCAATGGGCAAACCCGTGCAAACACGCGCATATACGGGCAGCTATTTCGGAAATTAAAAAAAAAATTCTTTTACTTTTTATATTTGTACGGGGTTTACTATATGGAGGAGTTTATTGTCAGAATGTACACATGTGAGCAGACTCACTCATGTAACTAGACATTTCCCGTGTTTCAAACTTGCAGGGGTGTGGATTTTTGGACTGATCGGCAGTCCGACACGCCCCCTACACTCGTCCACGCTCAGTGTTAGTTTTAGAGTTGAGGCAGCGTGCCATCATAAATATGTGGGGCGGGCTGCCATCTTACTCTAAGACTGGCTCTTCTGTGTAAGACTAATTTAGACTTACACGGAAGATTAGTAAATCCTGAGGAATGTCTGCCAGTGACAACCAGGTCAGATAATATGAATATGTTTGGAATCAAACATTTCAAGACTGATGTTTTCACTATAGCTGGCAGTTGACAGTGAGCTCCAGTATACCTTTTTTGTTTTTCTGATGGTCTGTGTCATGAATATTTAAAACTATTGACTGCTATTGTTTTGCATATCACTTAGATAAGCATCATGAGAATATACCTTGCAGAGATTCAATCAGAAAAATGCATGCACTAGAGGAAACTGTTGTTAAGGCAGAAAATTCACACATGAAGTGGAAAAAGCATTCACTTCTGATGTTTGTTTTAGTTGGCAAGCTATCAGAATTAGTACAGATTTATGTTCTGTATATTGATTCAATGTGGTATAACTCTGCTAGAAAATATATAGTACTTTGTGTATGTATTTTGTCAGAGCTTGCAAATGTATGCTTCTGATACTCTGTGCATGTTTATTGTGTCTACAAAAGTACTCTAGAGCTGAACAAAACAATTGTTCAGATCTGTGTGAATTCAGGAAGGTACAATAAGAGCACAGGATACCAGTGGTTATATATTTTATGTAACAGCCAGTACAGAAAGCATTGCTAGGATGGCCTTTCATTTTCTTTGCCAAACTCTGCAGACTTGTGTATTAATCACCGCAACATTTAAGCCATTACTGGTGCTCACTTAGTGTTCCTGTTGATGAGATTCCACATGCTTCTCAGCTAGTAAACCCTCATGGGTCTTTCAAGAATATTCTAATAAAGGACTAACCTCTATGCTTTGGTTCCTTGTTTTTCCATCTCACAGATATTCCTCCAATCAGCTCCCT
This sequence comes from Protopterus annectens, assembly GCF_019279795.1. Lineage (NCBI taxonomy): Eukaryota > Metazoa > Chordata > Ceratodontiformes > Protopteridae > Protopterus > Protopterus annectens. Next base: position 467,578,257 of record NC_056743.1, on the reverse strand, counting down.
TGGACCCTCCCATCATTTTCTATTACTGCCTTTCAATAACTGACCTGTTGAATGTAATGTATTAGAAGACAGACATTCATCCATCTACCTACTTAACTAAATAAGCTACTTAAAAATTCAACAAGGCATTTTATTCCACCCACAGAGAGAGTGTCAGACAAAGAAAGAGAGTCAGAGTCCTCTAGATCTGTTAGCTAAATTGATTTCACTTGGACAAATAATGTGTACTCTATTATTTATACATTTTGTATATCTTTCAGTGCACTCAATGCATTGGCAGTAGGTCTGCTTTCGTAGTGGTATCAGTTGTAGGCCTTTATGGGTTGCATCCAAATGCTATGTACTAGATACGGTGAAGCAGTAGTTACTAGCATCGCTAGTAGTTAAACATTTCTAATCTGATCCTCTAACCAAATACAGACTGTACCCTTCCCAAGTAAATTTCTTGGAGGAGCTATTATATCTGGAAAGTGTGTTTCAGACTTGGAAAAGTATTATACCATCCCCAAGAATCATACTAATTATGAGTCTGTAGAAGTTTGCATATTTTCTATGGTATGGATTTTTCATCCAGCTGTAACACATTGCATGCTTCTCAAATTCTTACTGCAAGACATCTGGAGAAAACTAAAATAATTTGGGGACGGGGGGCAGAGGTGCAAAAATTGGAGCAGATTTTAAATATTGCTTTTATAAACTTTAGCATGCATTTTCTTAAAGATATTAGGCCTGCAATTCAAATGTTCATCACCATTTAATGACTTATATCCTCAGTGATTTGCCAGAAAACCATACATTTTATGAGTAGCAGTCTAAAATATGAGGCCAAAATGTGGACATTGTGTGAAAATCTGGACAGTTAAGATGACCCATTAGCAATTAAAAGATGATCTGTGTATTTCAATGATGCCATTCCTGTCTAACTTCTGTCTTTATTTTTGTCCAAAGCTAACAGTCTTCTGTTACATTCTTGTTTTGTAGTACTTTTCACTAGGATATCATCAATTATATTCACAATGCCTTTTAACCAAATAGCAATGTCATATGTATACACACACACACACACACACACACACATATATATATATATATACACACACACACACACACACATATATATATGTGTGTGTGTGTGTGTGTGTGTGTGTGTGTGTGTGTGTATCTATATATATATATATATATATATATGTGTGTGTGTGTGTGTATATATAAATACATACATACATATATATAATGTCAAATTTCAGTATCTCAAGACTATAAAGTCGATGTTTAAAAATAGCGAAAGTGCATAATCGTGAATTTGAATATCTCAAATTCGCGGTTATGGCTTTATGCTACGTAATGTCCAAGATTGTATGTGGATGTTATGCGGTGCCATGTGTGGCTTTAGGTTTTATGTCAGGTAAGTGAGTGTTTTGTAAAGGTTTTGGGTGGGAGATTGAGTGTATGTGAGTGCGCTGATATGTGTGATGTGTGTGTGTCTGTTTGCTTTTGTTTACTGTTTGTGCGATCTTGGAGTTAATATATATAAGTGGGGGGTGCAGCTGTTGTAGGTTTGTAGATGTGTTTTGTTTTGTTTGTTTATGTTGTGATGTGGGTGTTGTATATGTGTGGTCTGGTCTGTGCTGTATTTTAGGTGTTTTGAATTTCGTGGTTTTGGTGTTTCGGTGTTGTGTGTATTCGATTTCATGGTCTCGAAAAATTGAATTTCTAGATTTCAGTATTTCGAGATTATTAAGTGAATCCATATATATATATATATATATATATATATATATATATATATATATATATATATATATATATATATATATATATATATATATATATATATATATATATGCCCAACAGTTTGTGAAAGGTATCCATCTTGGATCTGGGTGTTTCCAGTTATTCCTACAAAAATCTCTAATTTGCATCCAACATTGAAAGGATACATTATCGTATTCATAGTAGCAACTGCTTGTTCAATGGTCTGTGGAGGAAAATATCCCTTCTGAATCCAGATGATGTAATCACAAGACAATAAAGATCATGATTTTGTATTGTTTTACAACAGTTACCATTTTGTTGAACCAATCAGCGTTCTCTGTTTTTCTATAAGACCAAACAATTTTAAGCATTTAAGCTCCCTTTGTAGATACCATTTAATATCAATATGTACTTTGCATATAGAATGCACAACTGACTTGGATCCTAGTGAGAACTTAGTACAATAATAATATTGAAATATTCTAGACCCTTAAACAAATTAAAAAGACCTCCAGCATGTTCCCTTTCCTCCAAACTCTGCATTTTGTTTTTCTGTGTTTACAATGACATATTCAACACACGCATTTTTTCTGAATTCTCACTTCATCTGTGAGGACTTACCAGAAAAAAATAATGCAAATTCTGTTTTTATTTAGTACAACTGTGTTACAGCTTGAAGCATACAATTTATCTGTTGATTTTACCTTTACTACATTCAGACATAAAAAGCTTCACCCCTGTCATATCATCTGTGTGCATCTCTCCAAACATAAACGCTGTGTTCTCCTGCATTCCCACTGAACTGTCTTATAGATGTTGTACTTCTCTTTTTATCAGTCTGTGTGCATTTCAGCTGTAATCTGCATTTCATTAACATTTTACAGTGATACTACATATTTTCTCCTTATCATGCCTACAGACGCATGCAGCCATCTTTGTTTAATATATTAGGTTACTTTAACTCAGATTACCAAGCGTTGTAAGCTATGCATATAGACACTTCTTGTGGAGGTAGCAGAAGATGGCTTTAGGGGAGCAGCTGATGCATGGCTTGTAAGCATAAGAAAGCTTGGTATAATCTAGTATGTGATTTAGTCTGTCACACATATCACACATATGGGACATTCATTGCTGGAGGTATTATTGCTCAACACGTATTAGTCCTTCTAATTCTGAAATGGCTCAGCTGATACTAACCTGTGCTTCCTTGATAGCTATGCACATCTAGTCATTGACAAAGAAACTTCAAGTGGAGGGCATTAACTGTGTCTCCACTGAGGACCAGTATCAGCCCTCAGTATACTGGAGCTACTTGCAGTTTCTTAGAAATACCATTTAGAGATACCTCATTGCCCTGACTGAGAATGCCCCCAGTAAACCTGCCCTCCCTGTGTGGTGTGGCTCTCCTGGATATCTGTGGGCACAAAGGCTGTGTTTGTCATCTGCATTGAGGAATCCACTGGTCATATACTCTTTGTCAAACACATAAATTGTGCTCATCAACTGTGTCTGCTTATCCCTGGCATCATCATCATAGAACATGGCAATTCCACAGTGGTGGTGGCAGACAGAGAATCACTTGGGAACACAACAAACTGTGTTAGCATATCACAGCACCAGAAAAATCCATGAAAACTGCATGTAACAATACTAGTGTTTTAAATACCATACCTAACACAGATGGGTGTCCAGGATGAATCATTGATGATCATCCATAACCCAGAGCAGATAGCTTTACTTAGTTGACCAGTGCATAAGGGGCAAGGGAAAGCAAGTGTTCTGCTTATGGAAAGACTACAATTTACCTCTGGCATCTCCATTGCATATGCTTGCTTTGTACCAGTGTCAAGCACCAAACTGTGAGACTTGTTGGAGTAGTCACTGTCACAGACAGAGGACAGAAATTCCTCCATTCCCATCAGAGGTGACTGATGGCCAACCTTCTGTCAACCTTTCTTCCTTTGCCAAATGTACAGATTCTGTTTCTGTCCCCACAGGTAATGCCAGTGGCCCTGCAAAGAATGATTTCAGCATTAATATCCACCACTAGGTCTTTCTAGGTACAGGCACATCAGGCCTGATCATCAGCATTTTGCACAAAGAGCTATCAGACATGGAACTACAGGGCATGACATAACACCTCATTCTTCGTATCACAGAATTAGATTTTTGACTAGCTTTCTCAACAGTCAGTATTCTTTTGTTTGCTGTCTTTTTTTTTGTTTTTTTTTTGCATTGCTGCTAATGCATGAAAACACTGGTGTTAGCATAGTGGTTATGACTGTGACAAGCATCTTTTTTCACACTGATTTACCCTTTGTCCATATACCATGCTGCTGGTCTATCGGACATTATATGTCCAAGCTGTTTACCTAATATCAAACCCATAACATTACAGAAAAAGTGTTCTTCTCTCTCTCTCTCTCTCTCTCTCACACACACACACACACACACACACACACACACACACACACACACACACACACACACACACACACACACATTTGTTTCTTCTAGCTGTGAAATAGACTTCTGCACATGTGATGTCCCTAGAAAGTAAACAACTTGCAAATGCTCTGACATGAAATGCTATCTCACGGTGAGCTTGACTGGTTTTGCTTCTGCTCTGAGTACTTGCTGCTGGGTGTGTTTCTCAGCACAACCATTACTTTAGCCTTATAGTGAGACTCTCCTTCTACCCATTCCATAATTCTTATAAGTGATGTCCAGTCTACTTCATCATCTAAATAACAGTACTTAGAAGTAATGTCCGGTCTGCATCATTATTTAGTTAGCAGTATTTAGAAGTAATGGTCTACTTCATCATCTAAATAACAGTACTTAGAAGTAATGTCCGGTCTACATCATCATCTAAATAACAGTACTTAGAAGTAATGTCCGGTCTGCATCATCATCTAAATAACAGTACTTAGAAGTAATGTCCGGTCTGCATCATTATTTAGTTAGCAGTATTTAGAAGTAATGGTCTACTTCATCATCTAAATAACAGTACTTAGAAGTAATGTCCGGTCTGCATCATTATTTAGTTAGCAGTATTTAGAAGTAATGGTCTACTTCATCATCTAAATAACAGTACTTAGAAGTAATGTCCGGTCTGCATCATTATTTAGTTAGCAGTATTTAGAAGTAATGGTCTACTTCATCATCTGAATAACAGTACTTAGAAGTAATGTCCGGTCTGCATCATTATTTAGTTAGCAGTATTTAGAAGTAATGGTCTACTTCATCATCTAAATAACAGTACTTAGAAGTAATGTCCGGTCTGCATCATTATTTAGTTAGCAGTATTTAGAAGTAATGGTCTACTTCATCATCTAAATAACAGTACTTAGAAGTAATGTCCGGTCTACATCATTATTTAGTTAACAGTACTTAGAAGTAATGTCCGGTCTACATCATTATTTAGTTAACAGTACTTAGAAGTAATGTCCGGTCTACATCATTATTTAGTTAGCAGTATTTAGAAGTAATGGTCTACTTCATTATCTAGTTAACAGTAGACAAACCTAAAAATGAAAAGCTGAAAAACTGCCACTTTGTAAAAGTTGGGATCCCAGAGCCTATAAGCAACCAATAGAATATTCACATGATGCATGTTTACATAAAGCAGCTCAAGAAATTCTGCTGTGGTAGGATGAAGCTCATTGCCTTCCTTCATGTTTATATCACACAGATTTGGGGGCATAGACATGGTGGTTATGCAAATGAGGGCTCGACAAATTTCTTTTTCTGAACCACTCAATTTCTATGGTGCACTGACTGGCCAAATTTTGTACTGAATTCTACACAGCATTTTGCACATGCCTAGGCAACTGCAGGTCGTGTTGAGCATATACAGTTTATCCTATGGCTGTGGGAGGAGGTATGTATATGTTATTCTGCATCTATCATAATGGAAATGGAGTCACTGTACTACATTCTTTGAGTGCCACTTGGCAACATTGAGTATGGATGTGACATTGCAGAACTCTGTTCAAGTGATCTTTCTTTTGATACCATGATATCATGTGAGATTTTGTCCATAATTCTTATATCATGTAATATCTGGAAAACTAGAGGACTTAATAAAAAATACATCAGATTGAGTCATGGAGGTCAAGTGATTTACTAGAAACAGCAATACAGCTGCTTCTCATTAGCAATTAACTCTCAAGTCTTGAACCCCCTCATTGTCACATGACTTATCCCATATTAGTCTAACTTTTAAAGGTTTACTACTTCACATGTCAAGCACGTTATGCTCTCAGTTTTTCTGCTGTCTAGTATAATTTGAAAATCTTTGCTGTCTTAGTCACTTACTCTTATTTACTTTTCTGATATCATAATAATGCCTGCATATACATATTTCTTTTTGTAATAACTTTTGTTGTAGTAACTTGTAAATTCAAACTAAGCCTCTTGATCTGTTTTACCTGAATAATCCATAATAATCTGAATCTACTATCGAACATATTCTTTCTGTCAATCACTTATGTTATGGTTCAAGTATCGTATTTTTAAATTCTTTAAAAGTAAATGTATCAAAGAAATTTGTCAGATGATAAAATGTTATCTTTATGTCCTTCTCTGATTATTATATATCCTTTACACATCTGCTGTAGATGTATAGCTGTGTACTAGTCAGATGTTAAACAACTGCTATGAGTGTTCATATGACTTTTAAGTGGTCTCATATTCTTTGGGTAACTGGACAAGTGACCTTAGGATTGTGTACTTCTGGAATTGTTGCCAGGTGTTGTATTTTATACATTAACAGGGTCTTGTCTGTCCTGGATTTAAAACATGAAACATTTCTAAATAACACACTGAACTTGAGCACAAATATCATTAGGCTGACTAAAGATCATAACATTCTGTACTTGTTTTGCTAGCAAAAAAAGCATTTGAAAATGAATAAACTGTTTCCTGCCCACAGTTAAGCCATTTCAATAAACATTATGTCAATAACGTGTAGGGAAAAGACCATTAAGTATTACAAGACTTTTTCTTACTAATATGCCCATGCTATTTATAATCATGCCATGGCACAATCCTATTGTTATTGATTTTTGGTTTTACAGTTTCAAGTCTACAAGCCAAGTTGAAAACTGAAGCTATAAAACCTAGCATTTACAACATTAATTGCATCTGGCTGGTAGCATGCCTCAGTGTCAATACAAATGCAGGCATCATACATATATCTACATATGTTTGTATGTATAAAAGACAAATACATATATGTATTTATACTACATCATCACTAACCAAGTACAACGCTTTTATTTAATTAGTGTTACTAACCCAAAACGTAATACCCCACCATATGCTGTGGGATGTATAAATGCAGAATGAATGTGCTGATGTTTAAAAAAGTGAATTTTTTTCATCTGATCAGGAAAGAGATGAACTGTGCTTGACAGTGTTTACTAATAAAGCAATGCATCATTTACACAAGTCAGGATGTGGCTTACATGTTGGCCTGTATTCCCAAAAGCTATGCAAGTAGTTGTATCTATACAAAAGTCCAACAGTTGGTTGAAACTTTCAGTCATCAAATGGCAACCAATCAAGTACACTTTCTCAATCAGCAGGCAATCAAAAAACTCACACCAAAACAAAATGGGTCTATATCACCACATCGAATGGTGATACGTTTGAACGCCCTTTGTTCGAACTGAAAAGTCCGAAAGCCCTAAACCGCGAAGTCACGGAACATCAATTTCTTTTTTAGGGAAAAAAATTGGTGGGGCGTCTTCGGGGCTTTGCTATTTCCTCCACTGTAGTGCGATCTCGGAGCACCCCACTTCAGTTTGTTTAAAAGTTGTGATTTTTTTTTTTCACGAAGCAGTGATTTTTTTTTCCTGGGAAAAAAAATCACTGTTCTGTGAGTTTGCTGTTTAAGGTTTTCAGACTTTTAGGTTTGAACAAAGGACATTTGGACTTATCGCCATTTGATGTGGTAATATAGACCCAAACAAAACATTTTTTTGGCAGGGAAGCAAGCCCCCCCCAACACCCCCACACTAATTTTCTATACCAACTCCAAGATACACTAGGGTAGTGAAAGGGCAAACTCCCGATGGCCACTGTGCTGCAATTTTGTACAGTACGACTGTTGGTACATTCAATCATTGATCTTCGATCAGGTGTGCAGACATTTTCTTGGGTTTGACAAGTTGTCATTTGGCAATTTGTAAGCAAACCATCTATATGTATTTTTAAATATATATGTTTGCATATATAAGCTGCTTCTGTCGAATACTTACGATTTATCTTCTCTTATAACGACCAAATCATTTTAGTGGAGTTCATGGTATATGTACTATTTATCACAACAAGGTTGATGCACATTTTCCTGTGTCACACTTGTCAATGTCTTCCACTGTAGTCAGCTACAATAAAACCATCATAACTTATATACATCTTTGATATGGTGAAAACAGTTGCTATATTGGTTATCTTTGCCTTTTTCTTGCAAACAGACCAGAATAAAGAGAAAATGTCTAAATTATATGATGGGAAATTCAAAAAATGCATTTTGTAATTTTGTAATGGTTATAGTACAACATAATAGCTTTCCTAACACATGCATCTGTTTAGCATATTCATATTTATAGGGCTAAGGTATTCATGATGCCATTGTCCCCTTTTAATGATAAAGTGCCTTCCGTTTATTTGCTTTTGTCCTGCTCTTTAATTTAAGGTGCGACATCTGAACAGAAACCGGTCTGAGTAAGTATGCTTGCATCTCCTCACAGTAATTTATCCAGGAAGTATAACACATTTTAAAGTGGATATTCTAAATTAAGTTAAAAAATAATTGGAGAGAAGACGGGTCAGAGCAATACAATACCAAAGAGATGACAGTTACCTTAACTGAAATGTTTAAATAGCAGCATTAGAAATTTTTACATAAAACAATTAGCATGATTACATACCTCCCGAGCTGTTTCAGCTGATTATAATAAAGTATGACTTACAAGTAGAATCTGTTGTTTCTTACTTGTGTATCTTCTTTGATGATGGATCTGTTGGTATTATTTTGTTACCTTGTACAAAACAGTGCTGCCAGACATATCAGCTGTCCACAGTTACTGGCCTTGCTTGCATATAATTCTGTTCAGGAATATTGTGCATAAAATTAAGACAGAAAATTATCTGAGTATGCAATGTATTACTTTTCCACCTGTATCTAGTAATGTTAATGTGGTAAAGCTTAAGTTTATGCAGCTTATTTTAATCTACGTACAATTTATATATGCATTTTGCTAACTTGGTTATAAAGAGTGATTGGGTTGCCACGCCAGTGACTACCATCAAATGTGAAACGTGAAAGATGTGATTATGGAGTGCATTGCCATCCAACATTAAGCATTTATAATTCCTGTCATCATTGGCTGTCCACAAAAAAAAAAAAAAAAAAAATGAAATACCTGTCTATTGCTTACATCTGTGGTGGTTTTAGTTTATTTTCTTTCTTCTTATCTAAACAGAATTTTAAGCCTCCCACATCATTCAAATATAGTACATATAATTGT